>NC_060281.1:58558022-58589077 GCF_021613505.1 Equus quagga | reverse complement strand
GCGCCCGCCCGGCCCGGCCGCGTCCAGCCCGACGGCCCGCTCTGCCGCCGGCGCCCCCCCCCCCCCCCCCCCCCCGGGCCCAGAGTTGTCTGGGCGGGAAACGTGGGAGGGGGGAGCCCGAGCCGCGCCGCCCCGGGGGCCCGGCGGGCGGGGGCCTCCCCGGAGTCGTCGGGCTCCCGCGGTCCCCGGCCGCGGGGAAGTAGCGCTGACACGAGTGACTTGCTCAGACCGAGCCCGAAGTGTTCTTGGCGAGGGCGGTGGGTGTGAAGCCCGCTCCTGCTCGGCGGGGTCTGGGCGGCGCGGGGGTGTTTTCCTGTCCATTTAATAAAGCGTTTCGGGGAGGGTTTTGCCTCGGGTTTTGGTGGGGGGGGGGGGTGGGCAAGAGGAAGAGTGGAACTGTCTCTCGACTGTGCTCTAGCCGAAGCGATGCAAAATATCGCACCGAAAATGCTAAACGTTGACCACATGCTTTAATTAGGTTAGCATTGTGGCCAGAGCCAGGAAATTTAAATTTAACGCTGATACACCGTCATTCATTTGCGCCGCAGCGTTGCAAGTAAGAAAGGGCACATCAGAACTATAAGTTATGGGCGATGGGTTTGCCAGCTTCAGCTTCAAGTTTTGGAGTTCTCAGTTTGGATCTTTCGACATATTTTGTATGCCTCGAGGTAACTTCTTGACGTATTTCAAAGTAGACTTCCTGGGAGTACAGAAGCTCGGAAGGCTCTCTCTTCCTTTGGATAAGTGATTCTTCTGTTTCATGTATATACTTATAAGTACGTCTTCGTAAGAGACTTAAAACTTCTGGATACTCCCTGGATTCACCTTTATGATGCGTTTAGGGACCTGGGTGTTTAGGGACTTAAGTATCTGTAACAAGTAGAGCCCCTTGGCCCTTGTGAGCCTTCTGGTCTTCTCTTCTGGGTGTATTGCTGTTGAGCACGGAATGGAGCTCCATTGCCAATAATGATAGCCTTCTAGCAACTTTTTGTTGCTTTTTAAAAGCAAATGTTTGCAGAAGTTCTCGGGAGGAGGCTGCCTTCTGTAGAATTAATGGTAAGGTTATTGCTGCCTCTTACATTGTGTGTGGTCAGTGTACTTCAGCTGGCATTGAAAATGTTCCATTGTATTCAAACATTTTACACATTAGCTATGTCCTGCTGTGTTCAAGATACTATCTTGGGTCATTTGGGTATGCAAGGGGAGAAAACCTCCCAGTTCTCTAGAGGCTTCCGTTTTAGGAAGGAAAGTGTTCTGTATGGGGAAGGCCCTGAAGTAGAGACTAAGATGCCGGTCTTCCAGGCTTAGGCATACCGTTGGGAAAGTACGAGGCTATGAGGAGTTTTGGTATCTACATTAGATTATTCTTTGATAGTTTAGGCTTGAGTATTCACTCTTCATTTTTGTGATTATAAATACGTAATCAGTTAACTCATTCCACTAGTGTTTGGGTGACAGTAGCACTTTATACATAAGTTGTATCTTATGTGTATAAAAATGGTCCTGAAAACAATACATTTACTACTAGTGCATTATGAACTAAATTTAGTTCGTTCTTTACTTATTCTATAGCTTCAGGCTTTCTACCCTACTTTCCTGGCATAATTAATTTATAAGTCACATTTTGTACAGTTTGTGTTTATTCAGCATGTGTAGTGAATGCCTGCCCTGTGGAGGTTCCATAGGGAGGTGTGAGACATGAGAATGGTTCATGCCCTCAGAGAGCATCTATTGGGGACGAAAGAAGTACATTGCAAAGAAATAGTACACTTGCACAATTGAACCTTTGATTCTGGGTTTTCAGTTTTGAAAAAAGTGTTTTAGAGGAGTATGGTTAAGGTGATAGTAAATAATATGGTGGTCAGTATCTTTCAGGGTAAGTTTTCTAACTTCTCCTTTACTTGTAGGCAACACTATGACTATATTATGATTGAAAGTTGATGTTTGAAAGTTGAGCATAGTGGTTGAGAGCCTGGATTCGAATTCAGAAAACCGAGTTATTGAATTCCAATCCTATCACCTTGGGTAAATTAACCTTGAAAGCTCAGTTTCCTCGTCTGTAAAACTGGGATCAATGCTTACCCCATAGAGCTGTCAAGTTTAAATGAAAAAATACGTAAAGCATACCCCACAATTCCCATAGTGAGCACTCACTGATGGTTGTTACTGTATTTTAACTCATCTGGCCTGCCTCCCTGAGGCTTGGTTTTGTTTCTGAAGATAGAGAATTGTATTGTTTTAATCAAGGCAGTATTATTTGTGAGGCAGAAATGATATGCCCTTGCAAATGGACAGCACAGTCAGACAAGCTGTTTGACCCGGCGGGGTCGGGGGGAGAACACTAAGGTACTTTAGTAGCCAGGTCACGGGACATTAGTTGCCTTATTTTGTCCAGTTCTGCCTAAATTGAAAAAGGAGTTTCACGTTTGGCCTCAAACATCACAATTCTAGAGGGATATATTGACAAAAGAGGAAGTTTAAAGTTTTGCTTTTTGAAGTAATGGGGTAGGTATGGTAAGAGCACAATTCTGCAGTAACTATGTGAACTTGGGTGAGTTACCATCAGGTAACTCTTGGTTTTCTCATCTAAAAAGAAATGAGATCTCCAACACTTAGCATGGTGCCTGCTATATGGTAATAGGTCCTTAGTACATATGTAAATGGTTATTGTAACTATGCCTTGTGAGTGAAAGATAAGGGAACACAGAGCCTAGACCAGACGGTGGAGCATCAGCCTTCCAAAATTGGAAGAGTTACTCTTAGTTGAAGGATAGAATAATTGCTCTCTGCATCTCCAGCAGCTAGGATCAGGAAAGACAGATTTTTGATGCATCCAAGCTCAGAACTTAATAGCTTTCACAGAAGACAGCATCTTTTAGATCAGGGGTCCACAAACTTTATGTAAAGGGCCGGATAGTTACTATTTTAGACCTTGCTGGCCAGGCAGTCTCTGTTGCATCGACTCAACTCTGCTGTGCCATAGACGGCACCTAAATGAGTGAGTGCTACGTTCCAATAAAACTGTTTATGGACAGTAAAATTCAAATTTCATGTAGTTTTTACATGTCGTGAAATATTCTTTTGTTTTTGTTTTTTTTCCAGTCACTTAAAAATGCAAAAATTATTCTTAGCCCATGGCTTCTCCAAAAACAGGCACTGGGCTGGCTTTGGCCTGCAGGTCTTAGTTTGCTAACCTCTGCTTTAGATGGTCAGCTGCTCTGGAGCTGCGGTGCACACTGGGGTGGGGCACGTGGAGGGTGAAGTGTGGCGGGATTCAAGGCCTTTCAGCTCCAATCCAGCTCTAGCCTTAGAGCCGGGAGTTCTGGGTCCCACTCTCCCTTCTGCGGAGCAAAGGGAGTAGCTGTGTGTCTTTCTAAGTAACTGTCTCATCTGAACTTTCTCATCAGTAAAATGGGAATGATAGTAACTATTTCAGAGAGATGTGAAGCTAAGTGACGTTAGCATGTAAAAGCAATTCATGCTTGGTAAAATGCTGTATCAGGTGTTGTTAAGTGAGTATGTGTTATTCTAGGAAACATCTTTATCTTCTTCCATTCTTAATTAAAGATAAAAAAGACTGCACACTCAACTCTCAAACCCCCAAACCAAACTTGTTTTCCTTTGAGATTTCAAAGTGTCAGGTAAACTGATAATCCCACCAAAGAAAAAGGTGAGATCAAGAGGACTTGAATTTATGCAGTGGTCAATAACCACCATACGACTTTGTTCACATGGGACCGAATAAGGACTGTACACTGTAAAATGCATTCTCCTTGTTTGTGTATCTTAGTAGTTCCTTTTTTTCTCTGTGGACATGGGGTTTTCCCCTCAAGAACTACTGTAATAGCTAATTTAAATTTTATGAAGATCTCAGTGATCTAGTCTTGGCCTTCTGAGAAAATATTTATCTAATGCATGCATGTTTCAGTCAATAAAAAATGGAAGTAAGCTTTTAAGAATGAACTTGGCTTATGAAATGTACCTGGCTTATGAAAAATGTCTTAAAGTTGATTAGTTTGCAAGGATAATCAGGATTTGGGGGAAAGGTAAGTCTTTTGAATCTTTCTCCTTACTTTGGGATAAGATTGTTCCTTTCTGCTGTGTACCACAAGACTTTTCTGTACATTGACCAAAAGTAGTTATAAGTAAAATCTGTAGGTGTAGTTCAAATGGAAGTTACAGGGATCAGGAGACCTTCCATGGATGTTGATCAAGATAAACCAGCATCTGTTGTGTGTGGTGTAGCTGGCTCTTAAAAGACTGAGCTCACCAAGATAAGAAAAAGAGAGCTTTGACTTCTGAAGTTGATTGTGGAGTAGTGAAATCAAATGTGTGTGTATTTTGAAAATGAACACACTATCTTAAATGTGAATGGCTGAGAATATTTATTCATTTGCCTAAAAAACAATAGTATGGAGACATCTCATGTGTTTTCCCTTTGAATTTGCTTTCAGTTTGTGTGTGCTAGAGTCTTTTTCTGTTCTTGCTGTGATGCCTAAGAATCACTGAGTTTTTCTTCATTGCTCCATCAGAATTTTAACCATTGAACCTGTGTTCATGGTATATAAGAAATAGTTTATTTACATTGTTCTGATTCACAGTTTTGAATATCTGTGATGCATAAAGCCAGTATGAGTCAAATTTTTGTGAATAAGGAGTAGTAGTTTTTACATTCTGTGTGATTGTAGGTGTAACAGCATTATCTGGAGTCCCTTCAAAATACAGATTCTTGGGCCCAAACCATGAGATTGTAGTTTTCAGTGTTTGGGTGAAGACAGGAATCTTTGTTTCAGAAAGCTTCTTTCTGGAATGCAAGTAGATTTAGAAGGCTCTGGATTGCACTGGTTTGTGTTTCTGACACTGAGACCACAGGTTGAGTTGGGGAAGGGTTGGGCTCTGCCTTTACACAAGAGGAGTTCCAGGTGGACCGAGCAGACTATCCTTTTTGCAGGCTCCTTGACCATTGCCAGTTACTGAGTCATTCCAGGAAGGGAGCATTCCAAACACTAGGTAGTTAGCTGAAAGTGTTGTAATTTCTATTTTCTGTCTTCCTTGTGTGGTGTACTTGTCCCCCAGATTGTAAGATTGGTGCTTACAAGTTTTAGATCTAGGAATTTTTTTCTGATCATTATTTCCCACAGTTCAAACATGGCAAAAGTTGTATTACACTTTAATGAGAGAGTAAATTATAGGAATGACTCTGCAGTCTTGACCCCTTACCTGCCGGTTCTGCCTCCCCCAAATATTATGCCCTGTGCTGTTCCTTTTACACTTAGTTCCTCATATGCATATGTGGTTTCAACTCTAGGATGGGGAGAAGTTCCACCTTGACTGTTTCTCACACAAACTTAATTCTCTTCAGCTTTTTAAGCTGCGCGTGGCCTCAGGAGTCCATGGGGGCCTCAGGACCCCAGTCCTCTCTGGGGAGTCTAGGAAAGGTCTTAACATTTGTATGAAAATTTGTACAAGTGCACAAGCATTTTTCTCTTGGAGAGGATCAACAGCTTTCATCTGTTTCTGAAAGGGATCTGTGACCCAAAACAAGAATTAAAAGTGGTCTTGAGACCTCTGAGCTAAGACTTGACTTTCGCTGCCCTTCGTTGACTACTTGAATGTTATTTTTGCCAAACTCAGCTCCGTTCCAGCCAGAGCCTACAGTAAAGCCACATTAAAACCTCACTGATTAGGTTTGGAAGTTGTGTGCCATTTCCAGTCTTTAAGTGGCCGTTCTTGAAGTTATGCATACATAGTCTTAAGTTAATATTTTAGCTCCACTTCTAACAATACAAAGATTTTAGAATCCTTTAACTCTGATCTACGCCTGAACTTACATGCTGTTATTTTCCAGTGTTTATTATTATCCATGAAAAAAACCTCATAAAACAGAACATTATTATTGCATGCAGACAATGCTTGTTTAGATTTACTTATATCTTTACCAGTGTCTTTGATCATCAGTCTTATATCTCAGAACATCTTTCTGGGATTATTTTTTTCTTTCTCAAAAATATCCTTTAGAGAGTTCTTTAATGAAGGGTTGTTGGTGGAAAGTCTCTAGTTTTTTGATTATCCGGAAATGTCTTTCTTTTGCCGTCATTTTTGAAAATTGGACTTGATTCTAGATGAGACCAGTTAATTGGTTGTTTTCTTTCAGGGTTTTGAAGGTATTCCATTGTCTTCTGGCTTCTCCATTATTCTTGAGGAGGTTGTTGTCAGTCTAGAGGCAGTTATTTTACGGGAAGTCTGTCTCCTGTCTCTGGTTGCTTTTGGGATCCTCTCTTTGACTTTGGTGTTTGCTGGTTTTATTACATGTATCTCTGTGTGACTTTCTTTTTATTAATAAGCTTGGTGTATGTTGTGCCTCTTTAGTGGATTTGTGCCTCACTAGTTCTAAAAAATTGTTGGCCATTTTATCATCAAATACTGCTGCTCTTCTGTACTCTTCTTCTGGAATTCCAAGTAGGCATTTATTAGATCTTCTCATTTTCTCCCTGTCTCTCACGCTCTCATTTCCATCTCAGTGGTTCTGTTTGCATTCTGGGTGTTTCCTTGGATCTAACTTCTAGTTCTCTAATGAGCTGTGTCTAATTTGCTGCTTAGCTCATCCATTGAGTTTTAAATTTCAACGATTAGGGGCCAGCCCGGTGGCGCAGCAGTTAAATTTGCACATTCTACTTCTTGGCAGCCCGGGGTTCACTGGTTCAGATCCTGGGTGCAGACATGGCACCGCTTGGCACGCCATGCTGTGGTAGGCATCCCACGTATAAAGTAGAGGAAGATGGGCAAGGGTGTTAGCTCAGGGCCAGGCTTCCTCAGCAAAAAGAGGAGGACTGGCAGTAGTTAGCTCAGGGCTGATCTTCCTCAAAAAAAAAAAAAAATTTCAATGATTATATTTTTACTTCCAAATATTCTGGGTCCGCCCCCCCCCCCCCCCATGGCCTCCCCGCCTCAAACTGTGGCTTGCTTTCTTAAGTCTTTGGTGTTTGTCTATGTTTATGATTGTATCATTCTTTATGGTTGGATTGAGGGAGGTTACTGGGACACTTGGATATTTTCCTCGCTTCCTACAAGCCCAATAAAATATTAAGAATTATATTTTATTGAAGAACAAATTAGTTTGTAGTGACAGTGCCCTTTGGAACTTTGTTTGCTTTTTTGCCAGAATCTGAAGAGACCTAATTGATTTGGAGTTTGTGGTACCATGAACAGGTTTGAGGTCTTGAGCCAACACTTGAGATTTACCTAATGATGTTGAAAATGCAAATAAAGGATAAACTAGATTTCAAGAGGACTGTTTATGAAAATGGGTACAGTAGTTACAAAGAAAATGCTTCTAAAGCACGATGTTCATCTTTGTTTTGCCTGTCTTAATGTGTAAGCATGTCTTCTCTAACTTTTCTTTACTTGTGGTTGGCCTGTTCAGTTGGTCTGAGCTAGTGCAACCACAGTCGTTGGCTTACTTTGTCCATGCCTACACAGCCCGTCCCTTCACCTGTACCTTTGTGTTGCCATTTTTCCAATAAGTGGTGTATTCCCCACCTTGCCAGCCACAGTGTCAGTCCTCATCAGGACTCATCAGAGTTCACTGCTAGCAGGAATCTTCCCCTTCACGTTCTCTGTGGCTAGTTTACTTTTTGTTTTGCACTGTTAATTACTTACTTGTACTTGCTTATGCTTTCCTTTTCATGGTATTAAATAATATCATATATATTTTCTTCTGGAATGGTTGGCTACATGTTTATTTTTTGGTGTATTGCAGTGACTAATCTGAGGATATGAACGTGGTGACCAGCCAGTAACTGCTGACTTAGCTAAAACACAAATATTATAATGACTGGAGTTATATTGTTTGAAATTATACCATATATGTGAGAATTGTGCATTAAGGTATTTTGTTTGAAAAAACTCTGCCTGGTGTTTTGGAGGAAAATTAGTTCTAAATTTGATACAAACAATTTGGGGAAAAATTATGGTCCTAGAAAGAGGTCCTTGAAATGTTGGCCACAGTATTTATATTTAGCATTGGTGAAAACTGGCAAGGGGGGGCGCGGTTGTCTAACAGTTGTGTTTTCTGGTTGGAAATGTTAGCCTCTGTATATTTAGAAAATGTCTTCCCCCTTTGTCTTAGCTCCGTTTATGTAGTGGGCTCTGCCATGTGACGTTTTCAAGAGATTGGTAGTTTCCTATTGTTTGTTGATCAAGCCCTACAATGTTGATTGCACATCATGAATATCTTTGGTTAAAATGTACCCGTTTTTCATCAGTAGATTACTGTTTAGGATTTCATAATTTCAGTTGCATACAGAAGCATTTCTTATTTTATGTATGTAACTAATTTTTATATGTATTTTGTATATGTATATGTAATTGATTTTTATATGTAACTAATCTGGAAGCCTCATCTATTTAGAATATGTGAGAATCAGGACCAAAAAAAGAGTCTTCTTGCCTTGTAAAAAGGTATCACACTCCATACACATTGAACAACTCTGGGTCTCTCTTGTAAACTGTTTACCTGTATATTAGGCGTGATATGCTTGGACTTAACTAGCTTCCTTAGGCTGTTAGAAACAAATTTTGGTAAAGGCGAAGGTGCTGCCCAGCCCAGGTGAATTGACATTAATAAGTTCGCTCGTGAAATTAGCTGAAGAGGGTGAAGCACATCCAGGTGGTGGGCGATGGGCTCCTGAGCCCCATAGAGCACGTGAAGGGCGTGTCGACGAAAAGGCGTACATTAAGAAGAGCTGTTGAAGATACTTTTTAAACATTTGGGGCATTTAAGTGACAAAATTAAGTTTACTTTTATGGCATGCTTTCCAGAATTTCCACTCAAGTATTCCTAACAGCAGAAGAAAGAGAGCAGGTATTCTCATAAGGAGTTGGAGGTGGGACTGGGAACTGAGCGGCCTGCTGCAAGCCTGGCCTGATTCTGAATTCTAATGTTATCCTAAAACCTTTGTGAAGTTAACATTGTACTCCATGGAATATTTTTTGGTTTGATATTAAATCTTTTCAAAGTACTTACCAGTTAACTCTTCTCCATAAATCTTTGGGTCAGCTTGATGTTTCCAGAAGATGAGCCAAGAGTTAATGTCTCCTTACAGCTCTTATCTCCTGCCTTGTATGTGCACCCTGGTTTAAGAGCAGAGACTTACTGTGTTATCTTCCATGATGAGGCTAGGTAAAGGAAGTAGTAGCTGATTTTGTGAAATCTAAGTGAAAATATTTGAATCAAATAATCAAAAGTTTTTTTAATTCTTGTTTTAGTTTGTCTTGTTTAGTAGTTGTTTTTACCATTGACGTTTAAAGGTGTTTATTTTCTATCTAACATCGTCATAATGTTGGGTGTTGAAGAGAAGGTGCGCTAGCTGTTTTTCTCTCAAGCCAGCCTGCTGAGTCCCTGCTGGAAAGAGCGATTGTGCTGCTCCTTGGAGTCAGTGATGGGAGCATTTGTAGGTCTGTTGGAATGGGGATCTGTCTGCTTCATAACTCCTCTCTACCCCTGAGCCAGGCCAGAGGCCTCAGAAAATTTCTATCTTCCAGGGAGTCTCCATCCTTCATCTCCTCTCCCTCCAGAAGTTTTGAGTTTTCTTGTCTCCATGTCCAGCTCTGGTGCCTCCAACTTGATTTTCATCCATCTGCCAGGTCCCCTTTGAGTTGAGGTTTCATTCATCCTGTTTTGACTCTTGACCCGGGCTTCTGTACTTGGCTTGTTGCCGTGGTGGAAGCTCTGGCCTGGGAAGTTGGGCTCTGACTGCCTGCTTTTGCTTCCTTGCTTTATTCTGTGCGGTCCACAGAGAAGTCGTCTGCCTGTCTTATGCCTCAGACACTTGAGGGGAAGTTCAGCTACCTCTCCAACTCTCGGCGGGCGCAACAGCTCCCCTGTTTTGGTCCTCTGACTTCCCTTTTGTATGCAGATGAGTAAGAGGTAAATGATTATTTCATTCTTATTTTAAAGACTTGAGGGAGAGAGGTGTGTGTGGGGGGTGCTAACTAGAATGTGATTTGTAGTGCTCTTCCTTCAGAGTATACAGATGAGTAAAATTTCCTCCAAAATTATTTTATATGCCATCGTTCGACACCACTTGCTTTAGCTCATAAATGAGCTTTTTGAGCATGTCTTGATTAAAGTGATAGATACCTATCTAAGTAAGTGTATTCCTGGGGGAAACAATCCTTCCTAAGTCGCTCCAAGTTGGGACTACTTACTTAAAAATGATTATGTAGAATGAGTTTAAAAGGTCATGGATGTGAGATCTTGTCAAAGTCACCTGTACACCTTGGCAGAAAGAAGTTAAGTGTCAAGACCAGACACATTCACCTTGCCCAGAAACCCTATCAAAATCTGCAGAGATTGTGGTCATGAGTGGGCACCTTTACAGCAGCGCGGCTCCCCTACCTTTGTCAAAAAGATGGCCTGGGGGAGAAGAAGACCAGAACCACGCAGTGGGGGTGGGGGGCAGGATTGTTCGTTCTAACATTCGAGTCTCTCATAGACATAATCCCACCTAAAGGAAAGTTCACACTGGAGGGTCCTTGTCTTGGCTGAATCCTGTTGCAGTCGAGGGATGTGTCTTGGCATTTGGTGAACTGTTCAGAAAGCTTTTTCTATAGTGGAACGAGTCTCCCCTTGGAGAAGAGTGCTCCCCGAAGAGTTTGAGAAGGAAACGGGGAGCAAATAAGGATGTGCCCTAGGCCCTAAGTGGGGGGCGTCTAAGAACTCTTGTTTCCCCCCTAAGGCAGTAGGCCTCAGGAGTGTTCCTGAGCCCCTCATGCTCCCGGGTGATTGGGGTGGGAATTAAAAGTAAAGTGGAAAGTCCCATCCTTCCTATGCTTTACCATCTCCTTCTGCTACTCAAAAGTGTGTCCCGCGTTTCTCTGGAGTCCCTCTGCCATGCTAACAGCTAACTCCCTTCCCACACCCACCTGTTAGGAACACAGCTGCCCATCTGCTCTGCTTTCCTGGGAGGAGGGGTGTCGCCACATCTTCTGTTGCATCAGGTAGAACCGCCTTCTGTGGGGTACCATCCTCCAGGTGATGGGAGGTCAGCTACAGCCCTTGGTGTTCTCTGAGGCCCCGTGGGGCCCGAGCAGAAGTGAAGGCCTGCTTCTCCTTTGTTGCAGGAGTAGTGAGGCGGTACTGCTTCATCAGAAGCTCCTTTGGTTGTCAATTGTGCTTCTCCTAGTTGAATCCCGGGTAAAGGAAAGATCCAGGGGACACATCTGGCTGTGCTCACAATAGGCACTCCCGACAGTCTTTATTGTTGAACCAGCTACATTTCTGGTTCCCCATTCCTGGCTAGCCTGCCACCTCCAGGCCTCTGTCTCAGTCCCTGTGGGCAGGAACTCCAGTGATTTCTAAGTAAAGAACCCGCAACCTAAGGAGAAGGAGTGGCTTTGGAGCCATATGCAGTGGCCTATCAGCCTTTACAGGGAGCTGTATATCAGAAGCTCCTGTCTGTGAAAATTGTTGTAGGATCAATTATTGGACAAAGAGTTTTGCCCAAATTACTTTTTTTGTTTTCTCTAGCTTTCTTGCCTTTTTGGCCTTTTCTAACTCTGGGTCAAGGGAAATGAGATTGAGTGTTGCTGTCTTTTCCTTCTGCTTGCTCTTTGCTTTGTTACTGCTCTCACTCCACCCCCTAGAGCCCTACTCCTACTGCACACCATCATGTAATGTGGAATTGAACTATTCAGAACAGTTTAGTTTCCTGTTCCTTAGGAAATAACAGGTGAACGGTAGAATCCTTCTGTCTTTCTAAAAGAAATCAACTTTCCAACTGAACTAAGCTTCTCTTGCACTTGCCCCTCTCCCTCCTGTTTTCCCTGTAGGTTGTTTGTCCCTAGTGAAAATGGGTCTCTCACTCCTGCTGTACATTATCATCAATTTAGGACATGTCATCCAGTCAGGTTTTTGTTTGTCTATTTTGTGTAAGTCATTAATACTGATACAAGAGAGCAACAAACGTATAGAAAGATTTACTTGTCTCCCTGTTTTCTATTTTGGCTATATGTTAGCAAGAAGCTATGTAGTAAGCATCTTTAAATGATTTATGTACTTGTTAAAAGCGGTATTTGCAAGGTTTCTTGAAGAGAGTTTATAAATAATATGATACTGATGAAATCTTTTAAAGGTGAAGATTGCTTAGGTTAATTTAACTTAATCAGTTTTAAGGAGCAATTAACAGTAACGTGACTTAATACTATGCTGAAGTCTATGTAAATGACCTTTGCGTAAAGGCTTCTCGGAGTTCAGGAAGCTTTGCCTCTGGATTAGGGTTTAATTTCAGGTGGTGGAGATGTTATTGTTCTGTAAGACACATGCTACCATTCGGATCAAAAAAACCCACTAATTTTTCTTGCTTTGATGACTAGAGTTATAAGGGTTTCTTAAACTCCAGTGTAAGTTAACAGATGATGGTAGTTCTATTATAAAAAACGCACAGGATCCTAATCAGTATCTTAATCTGCCTTTTCTTCCATGGTCACCATACTTGGGGTCATTAAGCAGAATGTAGAGCAGATGTGACTAAAGCAATGGCATTTTTAGTGTAGCTTGTGGAAGCAGAATAGGAAAGCTCAATTGATTGCCTGTAGTTTCAAAGGTAGCCTGTAGGTTTCCTGTGCGCAACAGCACAGAAATGTTTTGTATGGACCTAAAAATGAGTGACTAATTTTAGAGTAGAAAATGAATAAGCTTTGTAGGAGATTAAGCAAATTTGCAAAGAGAATGGACTTAATGCATCATTGGATAGCAATTTTTGACTGTCATCAGAGATTTTAAGTTAAATACGTGTCTATAGTGAAGCACAAAATGCTGATGAAAACAGAGAAAAGATCAGAGGTTCCATTTGTACAAAAGTTTGTCCAAAGAAAATAAGCATGTGCTCACTTTGCAAGAGACTTTGAAAGTTTATACAAAGATGAATGGAAACAATGGTGATTTGACATTTACTATGATTTTTTTTTAAAAGGAAGAACAAAATAACATGTTTGGAGAATACATTAAAGGGAAAGACCTGTCAAGTACAAACATTAAAAGACATGCACAGTGGCAGGTATTAACATTCCTAAGAACCAAGAAAGCACCAATGTCAAATAAATCAGCATGTGATTTTTGTCACCAAATAGCATTGTCTATCGTGTAACTGATTCCGTAGGGTCAAAAAGAGTAGGAAGTTTGAGAATCAGTGAGATGCAGAGGGAACAAACCTGGGGCCTTAGTGATGGATTTCTTTATTAGGACACTTCATTTTGTCTGGGAGAAACCACTTTTGATTTACAACAATATTGTCAGCTAGGCTCACTAGACTTATAGTTCTGAATTACTTTAGTTCGTTTCAAAATTCTTTTCTCCCTTAAGGAGTGAAGATTTGGCACCTTGGAGGATATTCAGAAGACTTTGTCTGAGGGCAGTCTTCAAAGAGGAGAAGGTTCCGAGAATGCTTTGTGTTGTCAACAGCCTCTTTGAAATAAGAGTTTGGCCTTTTAAGGGCACTCCTTGAAGTAGCTGACATTCACTTGGCAGGCAGATCCTTTGAATTTCCAGACTTTACATAGTCTCGTCACCTTACTTGTGGTTTGTATGTAAAGGCCCTGTGTATGTTTGTTGAGAAGATGGAAGTCAAAGAAGAAAGAAAACTTAGCCCATTCTCTCCCACCCCGGATGAACTACCATGAACCATGGAGTACCATCATTCCAGACATCTCTATGCATAAATGCAGATAGAAGAATGATGTACTCTACAGATAAGTTATTTCATAAAAATAACATTATATCATACTGTTTAACAGACAGAAAATAACATGAAGGAATTGTAGAATTTTATGTAAAAACCTTTTTAATCTCATTGGTCCATTTTTCTTTTGCCTTTTTCTTGTTGATTTGTTGGACTTATATGTAATGAGGGCTAATCTTTGTTATATCTTGCAAATATTTTCTCATCTGTGGTGTGTCTTTGTTCATTAAAAATTTTTAAATCTGTAATATACTTATATATTTTACCTGCTAAATTAATGAAATTTTACATCTTAATGTAGTCAGATTTACTTTCCTCATTTTTTTTCTTGTTTAGGAAATCCTACCCCAAGATCGTTGTCTTTTTTCATCATCTAAAAGTTTTGCTTCTTACAGCATGAACTTTAATCCACCTACAGTTTGTTTTTATGTATGATATGAAGTTGGATCTGATTTCTTTTTTAAATATGAATAATCCATTGTCACCATTTATTAAATAGTCCATCACTTCCCCATTTATTTGCCATGGCTGCCATAAATGAAGTTTTCATTTATGTGTGGGTCATTGTTTTTTTGTTCAATTGGTGTTTGTCTCTTCCTGATCATACCACACTGTGGTAATTAGTATAGCTTTATAATAAGTCTTGGAAACTTGCTCTACCAGTTATCTTTATCTTATTCTCTTTTTCTGAAAAATTTCTCAGCTCTTCTTGGTGTTGTGCTCTTCCACTTACATGTTGGAATCGTCTCGTTGAATGACAGAAGAAACTGTGTGGGGTTGGAATTGCTGTTGCATTGTATTCGTGGATTAATCTGTGGCACTGGGGGTACAGCACTGGACCTATCAGATCAAGTCCCTGCCCAGGAGCTTATATTCTAGTGGTGGCAGCAGGCTAATTAGCATATTGCTAGTGGCTTGGGGTGTGTGTTATTTTTATGTAAATTGTCAATGAAAGCCTCATTCGTAAGGTGGCATTTGGGACTTGAAAGCACAGGATGCCTGCTAAGGTTGGCCTCTTGGTGAGTTTGATCAGCAACAAGGAGGCCAGTGTCCCTGGCGACTGAGGGAGAGAATGGTAGATGAGGTCAGTGGTCTTCTGCCACGTGATAGTGGGGTCCGTTTGTAGGCCCTTTGTAGGTGGGCTAAATACTTTGAGTTTATTTTTAGTAAGATGGGAAGCCATTGGAGGAATGATGTAATCAAATTAAAATTTTTAAAAGGTTATGCTGGATGATGTTATATGGAGAATAAACTGAAGGGGGACCAGGAAGGAAGCAGAGAGATTTGGAAGCTGGCAGAAAAATTCAGTCAAAGATAATGGTAGTTTGAGACCCTGATGGTGGTATGATGGAAGTAGTGAGGAGTGATTGCATCAGGGGTATATTTTGAAGGTAGAGCTAAGCAGGATTTGCTTGTGGCTTAGATATTGAATGTGAAGGAATGAGAAGAAATGGAAAGAACTTACAGTTTTTAGGCTTAAGTAGAAGAATGGGTTTGACATTTATTCAGATGGATGTTACTGCTTGAGGCAGGTTTTATTGAGGCTGGTGGGTGGATAAATAGGAGTTGGATTTTAGACATGTTAAGTTTGAGATGCCTTTTAGACATCCAGGTGGAGGTATTGAGCAGCAACAGGCTATGGAAGTTTAGAGTTTAGGGCATATGCTTAGGCAGGAGATAATTTTGGGAGATATCAGTGTATATACATGGTTTTAAAAGCCATGAGAAAATGGAGTCATCCAAGGACCAAGTGTACGTGGAGAAGAGATGTGAAGATTGATCTTGGGTGCACTCTTACAGTGTAGAGCTTGGGGCAGTTAAAGACACAGTAGAGGAGACTGGGAAGAAGATGTAGCCAGGAAAGTAGGAGAAACGAGCTGGTGGTGCCCTGGAAACCAATGAAGAAAATTTCAGGGAGGGAATGATCACTATGTTCTGTGCTGCTGCTGAGAACTGAGAATTGCCTGTTAGATTTGGCAGCATGGAGGCCACTTGGCAGCAGCTTTTTTGGTGGAGTATTGGGGCCTAGAGCCTGGGACGGGCTCATGAGAGAATGGGAAAGGAGGAATTGGAGGTGATAATTATAGACAGCTCTCAGGACCAGCTTTGTGAAAAGGGAACCAGGAGGGCGAGGTAGGCTCCAGAGTTTGTTTGCTTTAAGATAGGAGAAATTGCAGTGTGTTGTGCGATGATGGGAAAGAGCTAATGGGAAGTGGAAATTATTCAGGGGAGGGAGGAAGGGCAATAGCCAGAATGGTTGACCCAAGTTGGCAAGAGGGAATTGGATCCAAAACCTTGGGGTGGGACATGTGTTCCCTTACTCATATATCTCCCTCTCTTCCTCCCTGTCTGTCTCTCTCTCCCCTCTCACCTTTTGGTCCTTCAGTAATGTTTTTGTTTTTGTTTTTTTTTGGTGAGGAAGGTTGGCCCTGAGCTAACATCTGTGCCATTCTTCCTCTACTTGGTATGTGGGACGCCACCACAGCATGGCTTGATGAGCGGTGTGCAGGTCCACACCTGGGATCCAAACCTGCAAACCCCAGGCCTCTGAAGCAGGGCGTGCAAACTCAACCACTACACCACCAGGCTGGCCCCAGTAATGTTTTGTTAGGAACTTTTAAAAAAATTTTGCACAGCCTTTCTTGGATTTATTCCTAGAAACTATAGTATTTTGTTGCTCTTGTTAATGAAATCTCCTTAAAGTTGTATTTTTAATTGGTTAATACTTGTGCATACAAAGGCTATTTATGTCTGATTTTTATATCTAGGAACCTTGTTGAACTATCCTGTTGTTAGAAAACTTGTAGATACTTTGAGATTTGTGTGTAGACAGTCATATCTTGTACAAATAGGGATAGTTATTTTTTTTCTTTTCAAACTCATAACTGTTATTTCTTTTTCTTATATTTACATTGGCTGTGATCATCTAGTACAATGTTGAATGTAAGTTACAACAGCAAGCATTCCTGTTTTATTTCTAATTCTAAAAGTGCCATAAAATTTTACTATTAAGTAAAAACTGTAGATATTTGCTAGATATCTTTTTAAAAAAATCTGGTTAAAGTTCTTTTTTATTTCTAGCTTGTGAGGAGTTTTTAATCATGAATGGTTATTGAATTGTATTGAATGTGTTTTCTGCATTTATTAGAGATTGTCATTTTATCCCCTCTTTCCTTTTAATTTTTTAATGTAGTATATTAATATGTTTTGTGATGTTGAGCCATCCTTGCATTTCTGGGATAAACCATTCCCAGTCACAGTGTGATATTTTATGTACATTGTTAAAGTCGTTTCATATTCAGTGTTCTAATAGTTACTTCAAGGAGAGATAACCAACTTAATATTTTTTTTCTATTCTCAGTTTGCAGAATCTTTGGATTTCTGTTCCTTAAAATTTTTTTTTTTTTTGAGGACAATTAGCTCTGAGCTAACTACTGCCAATCCTCCTCTTTTTGCTTAGGAAGACTGGCCCTGAGCTAACATCCATGCCCATCTTCCTCTACTTTATATGTGGGATGCCTACCACAGCATGGCTTTTTGCCAGGTGGTGTCATGTCTGCACCCGGGATCTGAACCGGTGAACCCCAGGCCACCGAGAAGTGGAACATATGCACTTAACCGCTGCACCACTGGGCCGGCCCCCAGCTTTTTTCTTGTAGTTGATTTCTAGTTTCATAGCATTATGGTTGGAAAAGATGCTTGATATGATTTCAAACTTCTTAAATTTATTGAGACTTCTCTTGTTTCCCAACATATGGTCCATCCTTGAGAATGTTCCATGTGCATTCAGAATACAGAATACAGAACATGTATTCTGCTGTTTTTGGATGGAGTGTTCCATATAGGTATCTATTAAGTCCACCTGGTGTAGTTTTTCATTTAATTCCACTATTTCCTTGTTAAATTTCTGTCTTGATCAATCCATTGATGTAAGTTGGGTGTTATGGTCCCCTATTATTATTGTGGTGGTGTTAATGTCTCCTTTTAGGTTTGTTAATAGTTGCTTTATGTACTTTGGTGCTCCTGTGTTGGGTGCATATATATTTATAAGTGGTATGTCTTCTTGGTGGAGTGTCCCTTTTGTCACTATATACTTCCCTCTTTGTTTCTCTTTACCTGATTTATCTTGAAGTCTGCTCTGTCTGATATACACATGGCAATGCCTGTTTTCTTTTGTTTGCCGTTAGCTTGGGGTGTCGTCTTCCATCCCTTCACTCTGAGCCTCTGTTTGTCTTTAGAGCTGAGTTACGTTTCTTGGAGGCAGCATATTGTTGCGTCTTATTTTTTCATCCGTCCTGCCACTCTGTGTCTTTTGATTGGAGAGTTCAGTCCATTTACATTTAGGGTGATTATTGATATATGAGGGCTTAATGCTGCCATTTTATCACTAGTTTTCTGGTTATTCTGTCTTTCCCTTGTTTCTCGTCTGGTGTATTTCGGACTTCCAGTTCAGTTTGGTAGTTCTCTGTGATGGTTTTTTTACGTTTTCTCTTTATCATTTGTGTGTCTGTTCTGATTATCTGTTTAGTGGTTACCATGAGGTTTGTATAAAGGTATCTTGTAGATGAGATTGTCCATTTTCTGGTAGCCTCTTATTTTCTTAGTGTAAACCAATTCCATCCCTTTCCTCTTCCCCTTCTAAGTTGTTGTGCCACCTTATTCCATCTTGTGTTGTGAATTTGTGGTTAAAGTGACAAGATTATAGTTATTTTTGATGTTTTCCTTCTCTTTATCTTCTTTTTTTTGTGAGAAAGATTGGCCCTGAGCTAACATCTGTGCCAGTCTTCCTGGTCATTCATCTTTAATGTTATAATTGTTTGCTAACCTGTTCTGATAGCTGCCATTTTCTGATTTTGTCTACCTGTTTTATCTCCTTGCTCAAGACTTTGTAAACCCTTTCTTTTCTTTTCAGGTATGAGGGCCTTCTTGATCCTTTTGTGTGTGTGTGTGTGTGTGTGTGTGTGTGTGTGTGTGGTGAGCTGGGGGAGGAGTGTTGTGGCAATGAACTCCCTCAGCTTTTGTTCATCTGGAAAGTTTTTATCTCTCCATCATATCTGCAGGATATTTTTGCTGGATAGAGTATTCTTGGCTCAAAGTTTTTGTCTTTCAGAATTTTGAATGTATAATTCTACTCTCTCCTAGCCTGCAAGGAACAAACTCTCTGCTCCTTTCTCCCTCTTTTCACCCTCTTCAATACCTATTATCCTTATGTTGCATTTCCTAATTGAGTCGAATATTTCTTGGATAATTTCTTCATTGCTTTTTGGTCTTAGGTCTCTCTTCTCTTCCGTCTGTAGCATGTCTGTATTTCTGTCCTCCAGATTGATAATTCTGTCCTCTATAGTATCAGCTCTGTTATTCAAGGACTCCAGATTTTTATCTTAATTCATTGTGTTTTTCATCTCCAACATTTCTGGTTCGCTTTTCTTTATAGTCTCGGTCTCTTTTGTGAAGAATCCCCTCTGTTCATTAATTTTGTTCCTGATTTCATTGAATTATTTTGTAACTTGTTGAGTTTTTTTATGATAGCTATTGTGAATTCTTTGTTGTTTAGACTGTAAATTTCTATGCCTTCAGGATTTACTTCTGTGTGCTTGTATTTTCCTTCTGGTCTGGAGTATTAATATATTTTTTCATACTGTTTGATGGTATTGATTTGTGGCTTCACATAGTGATAGTATCTGGTCTCAGAGTTCACCTGCTGGGGGCAGGCGGATCAGGAGCTGTGTGTTCTGAGCCCACCATGATTCCTGGCGTCTGTGCCTGTCCTTTGGAATCTATGCTGACAAGGCTTGTCTGTGATTGCCCACTCACAGCTGCTGCTTTCCTAAGGTATGTGTGGGTGCTCTTGCACACTGCACAAGGGGTGTGCTTTCTTTTGCCTCTGTAATCTCGGGGGCATTCTCACTCTGCTCTCATTATCTGCTCTCCTGGGGTGCTGGCTTGATGAAGACACCCCCACCATAGCTTAGTCTCCTCTCTGTGGAGCTTTTCCATGGGCTGTGAGGGAAAGCAAAGGCATTCCTGCAGAGAGCCACCCCTCCTCCTTCTTTACTCAGAGCCCTGCATGGTCCTGTGCCATAAGTCGCTGCCAGGGAGGGAGAGGAGATCCCCTTGCCTTCTTCCACTTCCTCCCAGGTGTCTGGCATCTCCACCTTCAGACGTGTGGCTGGATGAGTCTCTCAGATGTCTTTTGTGAATGTCCTCTCTTGGTTTATCAACGTCCTTTATGTTGTCTCTCAGGCGGAAAGTCTGAGGGAAGAGCTCACTCCACCATGATGCTGTTGTCACTCTTCCTAATGTTTGCTGTTTATCATCCTTCTTGGCTTGTTTTTTTCTTTTCAGCTGTCTGTTGGTTTGAGAGATTTTTATGTATGGATTGGCTATTAATCCCTTTGCTGGTTATAGATTCTTTGTCTTGACCTGGTGGTTGCCATTAATTCATTTAAATTCTGTTTAACTGTTATCCTGAGTAATCAAATTACTCAGTAATTTCTCTTCTTCTGAAATGTGACAAGGATGTCAGCATTCTTTACCTTTTGAATATATCCATTCCCCATTTTATGCTCATCCACATTTTTAAGTTGTTTTCAATATATCAAAAATGGGATATGTGTTGAATAGGTAAGTCTGTCTTCCTTCAGGACATAGCTTGTTATTAATTCTTCATTGAAAGATTGTTTTCTAGTATTTATTATATTTTTTAAAAATAAACCAACAGGTTTTTTTTTTAAATCACAGGTTAAATTTTCTAACATTACATTTGATTGAATTCTTGTTTCATTTATCCCTTCCCTTCCATGTGGCCTGACTTTTGTTCCTGAAATACAACTTACTCTTTATTTCCTTTTTTTAAACGATATACTTCAGATACTGTAGCATTCCTGCTTTTAAAATCCACGTCGGATACTATAGAATTCCTGCTTTTAAAGTGTACACTTCAGTGGTTTTTAGTATATTCATGCAGTTGTACAACCATTACCACTATGTAATTTTAGAACATTTCATCACCTCAGAAAGAAGCTTTATACTCATTAGCTGTCAGTCTGCGTCTCCATCCCCACCCCTGCGCCCCTGGCCACCACTAATCTGCTTTTTGTCTCTATGAATCTGTCTATACTGCACATTTTATATAAACAGAATCATGCAGAATGTGGTCTTTTTTGTTTGACTTCTTTCATAATCTGCTAACAATTTAACATAATGTTTTCACAGATCATCCTTATTGTAGAATATATTAGTACATCATTTCTTTTTATGGCTGTATAATATTCCAGTTTGTGGCTATACCACATTTTTATTATCTGTTCATCAATTGATATATAAATGAGGTGTTTCTACTTTTTTCTCTAGTATGAATAATGCTTCAATGATCATTCATGTAGAAGTTTTTGTGTGGACGTATACTTTGAATTTTCTTGAATATATATCTAGAAGTAGGCTGAGTTACATCTTTTAATAATTATTTTAGTAAGGATTTGGGATAGTAAATTCTTGGTGTGTCTAAAGATAGTCTCATTATTATTGTCACTCTTAATAGCTTTTTTAGCTGGGTATAAATTTTATTGGTTTATTAAGTTTTATTAGTTTTGTAGCTGATGAAAAATCTGCCCCTCTTTTCTCTGTAGATTGTGTGAGTTTCTGGTTGGTTAAGATTTCTTACACGTCATAGTTCTGTAGTTTTATTACAGTGGATCTAAGAGTAGATATGATATGCTTTTAATCTGAGTATGAATGATCTGAGGATGTTTGGTCCTTTTCTTATAATGCCTTGAGGAATTGTTGTGTCTCTGCTCATAAGATCTGTGGGTCTCTAATTTCATGGGTTTAGGGGTCTGTCTCACATCAGAGTTATGCTGGTCTCATAAATGGAGTTAGGAAGCATGCCCTCCTTTTGTTTTCTGAACTTGGTGGTTTTCTGAAATTGGTTTTGATTCTTCCATGAATGTTAGCTAGAATTTATCAGTGAAACCCTCTGGTACTGAAATTTTTTTTGTGATAAGTTAGATTATGCATTCACTATGTTTAATAAATACAAAGCTGTTTAGACTTTATATTTCTTCTTGAGTTTTGGTGTTGTGTCTTTAAAGGAATTTATGTAAAGTATTGAATTTATTGGCAGATAATTGTCTCTGTTCTTTATTATTATTCATCTTCCACTTTTGGTTTCACTTGTTCTTCTTAGTTTTGTAAGGTGGAAATTTAGGTCATTGGTTTAAGACTTTTCTTGTTTTCTATTTAATTTTTGTTTGTTAATTTTGTTTGTTTTAAATTTAATGCTGTAAATTTCCCTCAAGCCGTGCTTTAGGGTATCCTGCAGAGTTTGATGCACTTTAATTTTAATCTAGTTCAAAATGTTTTCTAATTTCTTTGACCCATGGGTTGTTTAGAATTAGTTTAATTTTCAAATATTTGAGGTTTTACCTGATGTTTTAGTTTTGATTTTTTAATTCCATTGTAGTCAACGAACATTTTCTGCAAGATTTCAGTCTTGGACTCTATTTAGACTTGTTTTATGGCCCAGTGTATAATGGCCCAGCATATAGCCCAGCTCTCTGTTCCATAGAACATTGGCAAATGTTCTTTGTGCCCTTAAAAAGGTTATATAATTCAGTTTGTTGGTAGAGTGTTTCACAAGTATCAGCTAAGTTAAGGTTGATGTTATTTAGATCTCTGGTATCTGTACTGTTTTCTTGTTCAGTTTTATCAATTACTGAGAGATATGTTAAAATCTCCAACTATGAAAGTGCGTTTGTCTATTTTTCCCTTTACTTCTGTTTTTGTTTCACGTATTTTGAAGCTCTGTTATTAGATGCTTGTATATTACAGTATTGATATAGCGTCCTATTCTCCTGACCTTTTAAAATCATTATGAAATATCCCCTTTTGTCAGTAGTAATACTTCTTGAAGTCTACTTTGTATTATATTAATATATCCATTCTAGCCTTGGTGTATATTTATTCAACCTTTTAGTTTATTTCTGTTCTTATATATTCTTGCTTTTTTAGAAAAAATCCAATCTGACAAATCTCTGCCTTTTGATTTAGAATGTTTAGTCAACTTACATTTAAAGTCATTATTGGTGTGGTTGTATTTAGGTCCATCATTTTGTGCTTTTTAGGAAGAGGTTTTTATTTGTCTTTGTTCCTTCTCTTTTGGTTTTTGTATTAGTCAGAGTTTTAAAATTCCATGTTAATTCTTCTGTTGGTTTTCCAGCTATATTTCTTTGATCTTTGAAGGTAATTCTTTGTCTCTAGGGGCTACAATATGCATTTCAGTTTTATCCTGATCTACTTTGCATTCGCCCTGAGTCACCTTGGGTGAAACTCAGAAGTTTTTCCATAGCACATTTTCATTTTCCCCTCTTATCTTTAGTATTACTGTCATATATATTATGTCTGTATGCTTTGTTCAGTTTGTTCCCATTTTCCCCTTTTGTCCTAAGTATTGTCATGTTACATCTATGTAGTTTGCAAACCAATCATTATTGTAACTTTTACTTTAAGCTGTCATTTTTTGTAGAAAGCAAGGTAAGAAATTATTTGTTGCATATATACCCACATAGGTACCATTTCTGGCTTTCTTCATTTCTTTCTGTAGATCCAATTTCCCATCTAGTGTAGTTCCCATCAGACTAGAGAACTTCCTTTGCATTTCTTGTAGTACTGATATGCTAGGGAAAACATGTTTTTTATTTGAAAATGTCTTTATTTCACCTTCGTTTTTAAAGGATAGTTTTGCTGGATATTAGAGTTCTTGGTTGACAGGTTTTCCCCTCTTGAGCAATTTGAACACAGTCACGCACCATATGGCAGTGGTTGGGCCAGTGATGTACTTGTGTACGATGGTGGTCCCATAGTAGTAGTAACATATAGCTTAGGAGGCTATACCATCTAGATTTGTGTAAGTGCTATAGGGGAGGAAGAGATTTTCCTCTATCCTTCTAGGTTCTTCTGGCTGGTCTAAAAATTATATTGATGTGAAGCAGAGTAAGAAGAGAAAACATATGGTATCATATTTTCCTTCAATTCCTTGAGCGTAGTTTTCAAATTCTTTGAAATGTTTATGGTAGCTGCTTTGAAGTCTGTTAAATGCAACATCTGGTCTCACTTGGAGTCAGTTTCTATTGACTGTCTTTTTACCTGCATATGCGTTACACTTTCCTCTTGTTTTGCTTGTCTTGTTGAAAATTGGACTTTTTCTTTTTTTTTTTTTTCCTGAAGATTAGCCCTGAGCTAACATCTGTGCCTGTCTTCTTCTATTTTATATGTGGGTTGCTGCCGCAGCACAGCTGACAAGTGGTATAGGTCCGCACTAGGGATCCAACCCCATGAGCTGGGCCACCAAAGCAGAGCACGCTGAACTCAACCACCAGGCCGCAGGGCTGGCCCCTGACGATTACACATGTTGTAGTGATTCTGAACTCTTCTGTATTCTTTTGAGGCCTGTTGGATTTTTATTGTAGCAGATAGTTAAATTGCTTGGAGTCAAACTATAAACTTTGTTTTCCCTGTCATGTGCGGCTGCTCTATCTGCTCTGTTTTTATGCGTTTCCACTGATGTTTTTTTGCTCTGGCACACTGTGGGTCTCCGCTGTGCCTGTAGGATTTGGAAGTGGGCTAAGCGTCTGGGTAGAGATGGACTTGCTCTCTGTGGTTTTCTTTCTTTTGAGGATTTCCCTAGTTTCTAGCTGCTCTGTCAGCTTTGGACTCTGTATCCTAACGTTTCAGGCTTTCTGTGACCCTAGCTGAGCACAGCTGGGAAAGAACATCAGATTCACAGATTTGGCTCCACATTACTCTTTCACAAGAAGGTTTCTTTCTGGTCCCTGACTGCTTTTTCACCAGGCTGCTTGTGGTTTCCTCTGAACACATGTGGTTCAGCCGTCAGCCAGGGCATTTTCAGCATTTTGTGCTCTGAATTTGAGTGTCTCTCCTTCTGCAGTTTGTGTGCTCAGAAAGCTCTGAATTTCTAGTTGCTTCCCCGACTCTGAACTATAGTACCTGGCACCTTTGCATGGTAAGGCTCTGGTTTTTCTTGCCACCATTTTTGCCCCGAAGCCATAGCTTTGAGGATTGGGCACTGCCCACAAGCCAAGAAGCCAGATGCTCACAACTCTTACCCCTTAGGCTTGTGGTTTTTGAGATTTAACCCTTTCCTTGGATTTTGTAAACACTATTTTTAGGTAGTGTTTTTTTTAAATTTAGTTTTCATCAGTGTTACCTGTGAGTGTCCGAGTGACCTCTTCACTCTTCCTGCCATTACAGAGATTGACTGTTTGTTTGTTTGGAAATATTAGGATACGACGTGTGTATTTCACGAGCATGCCTTTCTGCTGTGCTTTCATTGTTTGTAGGTTCATTCTCTTCACCATTCTGTTTTTCCCTGTAGTATGTTTGTATGAGAGTCACTCACCGTCCTTTTCCTGTTGTCCATTTTTATTTGCAACTAGGTTTTCTGCACTTTAGGAAGGGGGATGGGTTGGGAGAGGTTTTCTGAAGTCATGGCTCCAGAGCTCCCTCTTCTGTCGTATTTGAAATATGGCTTGGCACTGCCTGAGATCTGGCTCTGTCCTGTCATCCTTACCCTTCCACCTTCATCTGGACCTCCTCTCCCTCTTTCCCCTCCTGTTTGTATCCTGCTCAGTTGGTGTTCTATTCCCAGCAGTTCTCCTTAGTAGAAGGGAGCTTTAACTGGTTAGTTTCATGACAGGTAGTTCCCAGACAGCTCCTGTCCCTTCAGACCTGACTGTGGATTCCTAATAAGGAATTTGCTTGCCTACGAATTGAGTTTGCAGAGAAGTTCTTCTGGCTTTGATTGCTCTTCCCACATTGGCTTGCTGTGTTTTCCAGTGAGTATTTGTTGATAGTGTTGGGGTTCTTGTGTTTCCACCCATCAGACTCCCTGAGGCTTCCCTCCTGTGTAGGTCCTGGTACATCTCAGTCTTGTAGCTAGCTATTGGTGATTTGTCCCTTCTCAGTAGTATTTTGTGGGCTATCTAGTTTTCCTTTGGCTGCTATCTGAAGGTTTTTGGTTTTTATTAGGGGACTGGTGAGATTGAAAGCCTTCTGCTGTCCTTATTCTCCCTTAGTTCCTCCTGTCTTGAGGTGAAACAGGGCTTTTATTTTGCTTTGAAGGCTGGAATGTGAGTGAGAATTCTCCCCTGGTTCTCTCACCAGCTTCCTCCTACAACCAAGATTGATGAAGATAGATGTATTTCCTTACTCTGTTCCCTAGTCACCCTTTTACTTGAGAGCAGAGCCTGGGATCTTGCCTGTATATGTGGGTCTCTGATCTAACTTCCAACCCCACACAGGCCTTGTCTCCTGACCACTAGGCCACCAGGCATCAGTAGATGGCCTTGGGGCATTATCTGGCTTCAGATTTTGCTTATCTTTCTTGATGTTTGGAGTTTCATCTTTATATTCGTAAAGATTTCCCTTCTTGCCAGCTTGTGAGTGATGCATTTAAAAAAGTATTTAAAAAGTATGTTAACCTAGCTGTGTGTTGTATGTTTGTTGTACTAAAAGGACTTTTTGAGGTATTTTGTCCCCCATTTTGGTGAAAATGAAAATTTCATTTCTTTTACTTGTTACTTGACTCTTTTTTTCATGACTTGTCTGTCTCATTGCTCAACATGCTTTTTTTGCTCTCAAACTTTTTGGTTTTTGAAATACCTTTATTTTCTGTGCATGTTCTAAGAGTTTATCATCTTATCCTTAAGAAACCAGTGCAAGATCTGTAATTTTTGTGAAGCTTGGATTTTCGGTCACTTACAGACTAACCAGTATAGATAAAAGGGAGAGAAAAAGTGTAATGCTCATGTTATTAGTCCTAGGAAAACAGGCCACTCCCCACATTTCTTGGATTTGTAGAACATCATAGTGAGAAGGTTGTTGGCAGTAATCTTGCCTAATCTGCCCTCTTGCAGTTTTACACACAAGAAGTTTGTACCTGAGACTAGGAGAACGTAATTATTAAATTATGGTGAAGTGCAAGACTCTTAAGAACTTGACTCAGATGCTCCTTACGTCACTGCAAGGCAGGTGTTAATCACCCCCTTTTAGAGCTGACGGTAAGTTCAGATCAAAGACCCTCGTCACCCTTGTTATGCTTCTCCAGGTCAGCGGTCCGAGAGCCAGAGAGCCTGGTTCTCCTGATGCCTAGAGCCTTGTCCTTCTCTTCAGTGGGAATGATGGCTCAAACTCTTTGATTTACTCAGATTTTCAGTAAGATTAAAATGTTTCTACCATGATTAATCTTAGTGGGACTGACCCATCACTTTCTGCCACTCCTCTAGACGGCAGAACAGCTCTCCCTCTCATCTTTTCCTAGCACTGTTTCTCAGACTTGACTAACTGTACAAATGGTTCTTGAAGGGAAGAATCCTCATGCTCCTCTCTGGATGCCTTCTCCACCCCATACCAGTTACAGACATTCCTGGTTCTTTGAGAAGGTGTCTTTCTGTGGCACATTAACCCTTAAGAAGAGTAATTAGACTTAATAACTGGATTATTTTTAGTTCATCGCTTAAATGAAAACATAAAATTGGAAAGTTTTGTAGAACTGTTGGCCCATTTAGCCAGTATATTTGTCGTATTTCTATACTTTCATCTGTGGGTTCTAGGTTACTCTCCATATTCTCACTTTTTCTCCTTTTTTTTCCCCCTTATTTCCTTTTACAAAAGAGACAATACAGAGATTTTCCTTGACTCTATTCTGGAGTTAGTTTATGCACATTAAGTTTAGTTATGTTTGTTTTGAATATAATAAAAGTAAGAGAGAGAAATTGTTCCTAGTAGCTCCATAGTTGACACTGGTTTTAGCTAGAATAAAGGTTTGAATCAAATTTTCAAACTATATACAAAAAATAGACTAGGCCAGAAGGTGCTTTTGAATGGGGATTTTGTATATAAGCTAATATCTACCTTGACACAAAAATCTATTAATATGCTCATCAGTGAGTGAATTAGCTTTTTTCTTATAAACTTATGAGTGTATTTTGTTTTACTTCTAGAAGCTTCTAAAACTGAGCATGATAACTTTTGTTAATCTGGCTATCTTGGCAATGAAGATATATCCTGCTTCCATAGGAAAAAGAGATGTGGTTGGTTAAAGGAGAAAGGAAGGTAGTTGATGTAAACAGCCAGGAAGGCGATGCGAGGACTTGAATCAGGCCTGGTTCAGTCAGGAGTCAAGAGGCCACACTGGTAGTCTGATGGGGGGGGGATTTCATACCAAGAGATGTTCAGTAGTAAGAGCTGGCTGACTCCTAAAAGGAGGTAAAAGAAGACTCTAATGTGTATAGAAGCCGCAACTGCGGAAAGCAGATACCACCCCTGGGCCTGAGTGGGAGGGACAAGGAAGGGACTTAGAGACGGGGCAGCCAGCCCAGTGCCGATCCCAGCCTCTGAGGAGTGGGTGCGCACCGCCTACCAGGGACACTGACCCACTGGTTGGTTTTATCCGGAAAACAACCCACGAGAAGGAAAAGGAAGGGTACGTCCTGGCAGTGTCCCTCCAGCACCCTTCTTCGGACAAGCCTAACGTGGAGTCGGTGGCAGCGGAGGAAGGTGTGCACTGTCCAGCTCCAGCGTCACAAACAGGACCCAGAAAGGAGCATTTGGAACTTAAGGCAATAAATTCATACCCCTCTATGTTGCTCCCAGAGTAATCTTTCTAAAGTTTGAAGCTATTCTTAGGATTCTCCTACTGAAATATCTTAATGGCTTTTAACATTTGAAAATTTTTTTTAACTTTTTATTTTAGGATAATTTTAGACTTACAGAAAAGTGGCAGAAATAGTAAAAGAGTTCTGGTATACCTATACCCTTCACCTGACTTCCTGAATTTTAACACCGTCCATAACCGTAGCACAGTTATCGAAACCAGAAAGTCAACGTTGGGACAAGCTACAGACTGTTCAGATTGTACCGGTTTCCCCCGTTCTGTCTTTCTGCTGTTCAGGATGCAGCACTGCATTTAGTTGTTATGTCTGTGGTCTCCTCTACCTGTGGCAGTACTCAGTCCTTCCCGTCATGACCATGTCACTTTCAAAGAGCATTTTTAAGTTATTTTGTAGTGTCCCTAAATTCGAGTTTTCTGTGGGTTTTTTCATGATTAACTTCAGGTTAGTACGTTTTTTGGCAAGAAAGCCGTATGAAGACTGTTGTGTTCTTCTGTGTTCGTTTCTAGGCCTGCTATAGCAAAGTACCACAGACTGGGCGGCTGAAACAGCAGACGTTTCTTCTGTCCCAGTTCTGGAGGCTGGCAGTTGACATCAAGGTGTCGGCAGGGCTGGTTCCTTCGGAGGCCTCTCTGCTTGCCTTGCGGGCTGCCGCCTCCTCCCTGTGTGCTCACGTGACTTTTCCTCTGTGCATGCGCTGTGTGCCTGGGCTCTCTTTGTGTGTCCAGTGGAACGACACCAGTCAGGTTGGATCAGGGCCACCAGCAGCCTCATTTTAACTTAATTTCCTCTTTAAAGGCCATATCTCCAACAGGCACTTTCTGAGGTAAGTCGGCTTAGAACTTCAAATTATAAATTTAGGGGGGGTGGGCACACGGTTCAGCCCCTAACACCTTCTCAGACGCATCCCAGCCGGAGGAGCGGCAGAGACGATGTTATTATCTTACTGCTGGTGATGTTAACTTTGATCGCTTGGCTAAGGTGGTGTCTGCTAGGTTTCTCCACCGTAGAGTTTCTGTTTTTCACTTTATAGTTAACACACATCTTGAAGGAGATAACTTTGAGACTATGCAGATAACACTCTTTCTCCTCAAACTTTCGCCCACTAACTTCAACGTTCCTTTGCTGAATCTTGACTCTGATAGTTATTTCTTGATTTTTACTTAATGATGGTTTTCTATTTCCTTTGCTTCTACTTTTTTTCAATTTATTAATTGGAATTTTTCTATAAGGAAGAGCTGTCTCTTGTCTACTGTATATGTTCATTCAATTATTTATGTCTTTATGGAATTACAGATTTTTTTTTTTTAGTTCTGTGGGTTCTAATCTAATACTCCATTTTGTTACTCAGACTGTTCTAGGTTTGGCTACTGGAAGCTCCTCCATTTGGCTCTTATGTCCTTCTGTCGTGGTCCCTCTCCACTTCCTTTTGTGAGCACTCCCTTATTTGCAGCCACCACAAGATGCTCAGGGCTCATCTCAAATTTTCCTTGCCCAGCCTGAGAATCAGCCACTTCTTTGAAGAGCTCTGTTTAGTTTTATTGGAAAATGGCATTTAGAAACCCAGATCTGGGCACAAAGTGTGCTTGTTGCTGCTGAGATGTCATTGCTTCTAGACCCTCCTGGTGGACAGAGCCATGGAGATATATGTATGTTTGTATGCTTGCCCGTACAAATCCACACATCTTTATATGGAGCTGTGTATGTATTGAAAACGCAAGAGTTCGTATTGTGATAATCTCTATATCTAGTCCAGCAGCCGAGTGTTCATCCTTACTATCTTTCTTTCCTTATTTGTAACTTCTTTTCTCCAACACTGAAAAACCTGGTCCTCATTATCTATAATATGTTTATCCGACTCTAATATGCACATAAAAGAAGTGTGAGACTTGCTAACCCAAACTCTGTGAGAAACAACGTTACTAACCAGATCAGGTGTCAGTGAACTGTGGCCTATGGGCCAAATCCAAGCCCAGTTCCTGTTTTTGTAAATAAAGTTTTATTGGAATACAGCCTATTTATGTATTGTCTATGGTTCTTCCTCACTAAAATGGCACAGTTAATGGCATGGTCTCACTAGGACAGAGACCGTATATATGGCCTGCAAAGCTGAAAATACTTGCTGTCTGGCCCTTTGTAGATAAAGTTTGCTGACTCCTACCCTCTAGAGCACAAATTTTGTTTTTGTCTTTGGCCTTATAGTGTCCTAGTGAAAATACTGTTTTCCAAAGTTACTTTTTCCTTGCATTTCCTTCTGTGTAGTTAGTTGGGTTCACTTGTTATTGCTGTGTTCCCTTTTGGACTCCCCCCACATCCTGGTTGTTTATTTTTGGGGTATGTGAAGCGTTACTGTGGCTCTACGAGCAGGAGCGGTACAGAAAGGTGCCCCTCCTCATTCCCACTGCCCCTCCTCATTCCCACTGCCCCTCCCTCATTCCCACTGCCCCTCCTCATTCCCACTGCCCCTCCTCATTCCCACTGCCCCTCCTCATTCCCACTGCCCCTCCCCGTTCTGCCCCTCCTCATTCCCACTGCCCCTCCTCATTCCCACTGCCCCTCCTCATTCCCACTGCCCCTCCTCATTCCCACTGCCCCTCCTCATTCCCACTGCCCCTCCTCATTCCCACTG
>NC_060281.1:58192904-58192973 GCF_021613505.1 Equus quagga | reverse complement strand
GTACATATACCTACGGGCATCATACATATACCTACGAGCATTGTACATATACCTACAGGCATGGTACAT
>NC_060281.1:57797829-57818909 GCF_021613505.1 Equus quagga | reverse complement strand
AAAAAAAAAAAAGATTGGCAACAGTTGTTAGCCCAGGTGCCAATCCTTAAAAAAAAAAAAAAGACAGATTGGCAACAGTTGTTAGCCTAGGTGCCAATGTTTAAAAAAAAAAAATACCTATATTACGTTTTATTGGCTATTAACCTGATGGAAATGTACAAGAACTTCCTATGTATAGACAACATGTTAAACCTTAAATCTTGCCAACATCTATGAAATTTGACAAATTACGTACAATATATTTTAGGAATAATCTATCTGACTAGTAAAAATCTTGGTATTTCTATCTCGAACCAGATGGATAAATTTATATAGTACAGAATCATTTAAACCAGATACTAATAGTTGATGGATCACAAAGTTAAAAGTTATAGTTTTAGTAATCGTTTCATAATGTATGTGTATATCAAACTGTCACATTGTACACCTTAAAATATATACAATTTTGATTTATCAATTATACCTCCATAAAGCTGGGGGAAAAAGTTATAGTTTTAAAAGGAGATCATGAGAATAGAAAGCAAAAAGAAACACAAGTTTGAAGGGATTGCCATAGGAAGAAAGAACATGTCAGTTAAGCAATAATGGGTAGGTCAATGGGTTTTTTCCCAAGGTGTGAATATGGGAAATCATTGTTACAGGATAGCAGTGGGGATGCTTTTGGCTTCAACCAAGGAAGACTCAACTCAAAGTGGCTTAAATAAACAGCACAATATCTGGAAGCCCTCAGTGACGCCAGGGCTCTAGAACCCTGAGCATTTTTGTCCTCAGGCTTAAAAGATGGCAACAGGAACATTAAGCATCACCTCATATAATGATGTTCAGAGGTAGGAAACAAACAGAGCATCCTTGTTTCCTTGTTTAAGTTGAGGAAAAATGTTCCAGAAGTCCTCAGCAGACTTTGTCACATCTCATTTTCAGGATAGTTGCAGTGGTCTGTGAGGTTAACTTGCTGTTTTCTGATATTTATACTGAGCTCTTGTCAGTAAGGCTGATGCTTTTGCGTTGTTTCCTCACCAGCAATTCCAGATGTGTACAATTAAGCCCTACAGGCATTATATCTCTTCTTACTGCAGCCACTTTTATGACTGGACAGTCACTTATAAAATGGGATGATGGGGCTACTGGAAAAGCTATTCCACCCTAAAATCTTTTACCTTCTGCTGGCTCATGGTTGAAATCATCCCTCAGAGTTTGCTTGCTTTAGTTTAATGCTTTGATCCCTAGTCAAATGTGAAATATTCCTTTTGCCTAGAGCTGGCTGTGCCTGCTGTCATAGGACAATTGGATCAATTCATGGACAGTAGGTGGTTTTGGTCATTTTTTTCTCTGTTTAAAATCAAGTATGGAAACCAGGGTCATCATGGCACATCCAGCTAAGTTAACTATACTGGCCAAAGGGAAAAAAGCTGAAATACTAACCTCACGGTCACAGAACCTAGGAATGAGATCCTCAGAGTTAGCAAAAAAACAAGTGTTGATCAGAGCCAATTCAAATGGAAAATTCAAGGTTTTTATTAATGTTCTGGAGACCAAATAAAATCAAAATAATTTACCTTACTGAATTATTAGTCAAGAAAAGTAAGTGTAGTTGTGCTGTATCTTTAATTTACCTCATCCTGTGCAAAAGGAAAAACAAATGTCTCCACTGTTTCAATTAGAGGCGTGCTCTGCTCCTTCCCTCCAAGGATAGGAGGAGCATTCGGGCTCATCTGAAATGTTAGGACTTTTAAGTCAGCCTGTGTTTAGACAGAGAAATGAGAACATTTTGTGATTACATTATCGCACAGCTCTTCAAACTGTGCATTTATGTTGGCATTCTGTATGTATAATCTTGTGATCTTGAAAATGAAGAATGGTTAAAGCAAGAAGTAATTTATATGGTGGATGGCTTTATTATTCTTTCTATCACTTGACTAAGTAATGAATCAAATGTTTTCTTTCAATATGAGGGAAGAATTTATTTTCTAGAGGACCTCCCTGTGAGATTTATAAATTACAATTATAGGCTATAATTTACTACCAAGGATAGTGAATGATAAATAGATGACCCTTGTAGAGTCCATTTAGCAGAGTTTGAACTCTAGGTTAACTGCTCTTGGAGAACCAAGTAACTTTTTACATGTAACATTTATTTTTAAAATGATGAAATATTCTAAACATGCAAACATATATTTCTTGATTTACTTTGCTAATAAGATAAAACTGTGTGCCCTCCACCCAGCTATCTACCTCTATCAAATATGCGAGTATTTTACCACAGGTCCTCTTAAAGAATGGAGATGATAGAGATGCAGCTGACACACCTATGCCTCCCTAACCACCTTCTCCTTCTTGCCTTCCTCCTCAGAGGTGACCGCTGACTTCAATTTGGTGTTTACCGTTCTCATATTATTACTACGTTTATGTATAACCAAAAACAATTTATAGGTTGCTTCAAAATGTACATTAAGTGGCTAACGTAGTTAAAAAATAGAAATTCAGATATTTTATGAGAGATTTAATGAGCATATTCTAAAATTTATACCAAAATGCAGAGGGCTAGAAATAGCCAAATAACCAAGTTGAAGGATTTGCTTAATCTAATGCCAAGTCTTTTTAAAAAGCTACAATAGTTGTGAGAGTGTGGAACTGATGCCAGATAGACATACAGACCTGTAAGGCCATAAGTGGCCCAGAGACACCTCTGTATCATGCTAGACTTGTGACGACACCTGCACATGGAACAGAGAGGCAGAAGGAGAAGCCTTTTGTGCAAATGAAGCAGGGATAACTGAGTATCCATATGGAAAAAATGAAACTTGACCCCATATTCCTAATTATTCAAAAATGAATTCCAGGGTGTTTGTAGATCTAAACGGGAAAGGCAATTTATTAGTTACCGACTTCGAAAAACTCATTTTACCATGAGTGATTCTTTGATTCTTTCTGGAGTAAATTGAATTGGGGAGATTAAACTAAATGAACTCTGGTAATGTAAAATGAAAACGTAATTAAATGTCTGATCTCGAAAGTTTTAAAATGAGTAGTTATTTAAAGTGGTTGCTATATGTTTTCTGTGAAGCCTTTTATCAAATTAGGGATATTTCCTTCTATTTCTAGTTTAAGAGTTTTTATCATAAATGACTATTAGAATTTATCAAACCCTCCCCTGTATTTTAAGGTGATCTTGTGAGTTTTTGGCTTTGTTCTGTTAAGTCATCTGGGCCTGGAGTTTTTTTTTGTGGAAAGTTTTTAATCACAAATTAAATTTTAAGTAGTTATTAGGCTATTGAGCTTTTGTGTCAGTTTTGATAAATTGTATTTTTTCTGGGAATTAGTCCATTTCATCTAACTTTCAAACATATCAGCAGAAAGTGGTTTGCATTATTCTCTTATTATCCTGACATTTTAAAAAAATATTTATTTTTAATTAGTCAATAGTTAAGCACATTTACGAATGTTTTATCAGATTTTGTGCTCACCTTTTTTTTTTCCATACTGAGCCTTCTCCTAGAGTTTGATTTTCTTCTTAATGAAGTATATCTTTTGAATATTTTTTCATTATAAATGGTAAACTCTTTTGGTCTTTGTATATCTGAAAATGTCTTCATGTTACCCTCATTCTTGAAAGACAATGAGGTATAAAATTCTACAAGGGCAATTATTCTCCCATAGCACTTAGAAGATACTGCTTCTGGCCTTTGTTCTTGAGAAGTCTCATGTTAATCAAATTATTTCTCTGTAAGAAAGAATTGGGTAATGTTTAAGGCTTTCTCTTTACATTTGATGTCCTCCAATTTTACTATAATACTTGCTGGTGTGGATTTATCTTTGTTTATCCCACTTAGTACTGAGGCAGCCCTGATGGTCTAGTGGTTAAAGTTTGGCACTCCAACTGCTTCAGTGGTCCGGGTTTCTTTCCTGGTCTTGGAACCACACCACCCATCTGTCAGTAGCCATGCTGTGGCAGTGGCTCACAAAGAAGAGCTAGAAGGACTACATCTAGGGCATACAACTGTGCACTGGGGCTGTGGGGAGGGAAAAAAAGTCTGTGTTATTAGCTCTCTTTAATAGTGGTTTTCCTCCATTACCTCCATTACGTTTTTCTGGGTCTCCTGTTATTGTATATTAGAGCTTCTTAGTTATCAATCATGTATCTTAACTACTCTTTGATATTTTTTATTTCTTTGTCTTCCAGACATTCACCTGTGCTAGTGAATTTCTCAGCACTTTCTACCAGAAAGTCTTTTGAGGTTTTTTTTAATGGAATAGCTATTGCTTCTTATTTCCAAGATATTTAGTTAGTTCCTTTTCTCTTCCACCTTCTTGTTTCATTTCTGCCTAGTTTTCTTTCCTACCTCCTTGCTTTTTAAAATGTTTATTACTTTCTTTAGCAATTTCAATCTCTTCATTATCCTTATTTTAAAGTTTTAACTATTCTGTAATATTAATTTTATCTAAAGTGAGTTTATGTTCTGGTTGTTGATTTAGTTGGTTGTTTCTGCATATTTTAATTTTTCAGTGTTTCAGAAACCTGGCTTTGTAAGCTCATTTTGAGCATATGTGCACTTTTTTCTTCATTTTTAAAATCACGAACACTTTGCTCATCTCTCCTTGTCTACCATCCTTGCATGGCCTCCACTTGGCCCTGTTGACAACTGGTTTTTTTTTTTTTTTAAAGATTTTATTTTTTCCTTTTTCTCCCCAAGGCCCCCCAGTACATAGTTGTATATTCTTCGTTGTGGGTCCTTCTAATTGTAGCATGCGGACCACTGCCTCAGCGTGGTTTGATGAGCAGTGCCATGTCCGTGCCCAGGATTCGAACCAACGAAACACTGGGCCGCCTGCAGCAGAGCGCACAGACTTAACCACTTGGCCACGGGGCCAGCCCCTTGACAACCGGTTTTTTAATGCCATTTTAGAGTGTCCACCTCTTGGCTGTATAGTCACCAAGTTAGTGGGAGTTTTGGTTCAAGAGACTAAAGCTGTTTTTTTCTTTTTCCCTTTTTTCTTTTCCCTAGGCCCACATTTTCCTTTAAAGGAAGAGGTGATTCAAAACATGAATTTGTAGCAGCATCATGACAGGAAGCTGAAATGAGACAAGGAGGCAATAATTTCCTTAACATTTAGGTTTTTGGATGAGTCTCCCTGTTTACGAGAAACCAAGCTATATGGCATGTGTCTGTGTTTGTTACAGTCAGCCTTTTCCCTGCCCTGATGTTCATTGGCACTGCTGTTTCCACAGATGTACCCACCCTTTCTTCTCCCAAACAACTAAAGTATACTTTTATGCAAGTGAGTCCCTGACTCTACTCTAATTTTTTTCTTTTTGAGGAAGAGTAGCCCTGAGCTAACTGCTACCAATCCTCCTCTTTTTGCTGAAGAAGACTGGCCCTGAGCTCACATCCATGCCCATCTTTCTCTACTTTATATGTGGGACGCCTACCACAGCATGGCTTGTCATGTGGTGCCATGTCGGCACTCGGGATCTGAACCAGCGAACCCCGGGCCACTGAAGCAGAACATGCGCACTTAACCGCTGCACCACTGGGCCAGCTCCTACTCTAATTTTTATACAGTCATGCACCATATAATGACGTTTTAGTCAAGAATGCATATACAACAGTGGTCTCATAAGATTAGTACCATATAGCCTAGGTATATAGTAGAATATACCATTTAGGTTTGTGTAAGTACTGTAGGGGGGGAAGAAATTTTCCTCTGCCCTTCTAGGTTCTTCTGGTTTGTTTAAGAATTATATTGACATGAGACAGATTAACAGGAGAAAAACAAACAAAAGTTTAATAACATGTAACAAAACTTTAATAACACATATACATGGGAGAAACCCAGGACAACAGAGTAACTCACCAAAATGGCCTAAGCCTTCACCTTAAATACCCATCCTCAGCTGAAAGACAAAAGAACATATTGAGGGTGGGGAGAGTCAGGGACTTCAAAGAGAAGGAACATCTCTTCAAGACCCTGCTTCCAGTTCCTTTGAGTATCTACCCAGAAGTGCAATTGCTGGATCATATAGTAACTCTGTTTTTAACTTTTTTGATGAAGCTCTCCCTCTTCTTCTGTCTTTCATCTGCCTCTGTCCTTCCATCTCTCTGTCTCTCTTGCTGTCTCTTTCTATGTGACATTTTCTTTTACTCTGTCTCTGTCACTCTTTTAATATGTGGTTCTGATCCAAGTTAGGTTGTCAACATAGCAAGGAGGATATGGTCCCAGGCTGCTTGAAATTCATAGAGAATGTTATTTCCCTGCTTTTTATTGAGACCATAGTTGATGTGTACGAAATGTGACAGGATTTATCCCAAACACAAAAGCATTATCAATTATTCATTCAGAAAATTTTTTGAGCATCTGCTCTTGTGCCAGGCACTGTGCCTGACACTGGAGATGCAGAGAGAGCATAGTTGCCTGCCGTTGGAGAGCTTACGCACTAGTGGAAGGTACATTAATATGAATAAGTGCTTTGATACAGGTAGGCCACGAGAGTGGGAGTGGGAGAGTGGGAGGCAGTCAGGCCAATAATGGGGCAAAGGGAAGTGAGGACAAAGGCCTGGAGGCACAATCCAGTCATAGCCTGTGGTTCTGGTTAGGGTGTTTATAGGGGAGTGCTCTGAGATAGAGGGGGAAATGTCTACAAGGACAAATTTGGGGACATGAAGCTTAGGGTTTGAATTTTATCTGGAAGGCAATTAGCATGACATCAAAAATCGTGATCAGATTTCCATTTTAGACAGATCCCAGTTCTGACAGTGTGAAGGATGGGTTAGGTCCACAAGGCGAGGAGTCCACTCCGCACCTCACAGTGTGGCTAGGGAAGAAATGATGCGAAACCAAAGAGGACAGTGGTAGGGAGACTAGAAGCTAGGGTTTGGGCTCAAGACATTTTAGGAGACAAGATTGAAAGGTCTCAGAGCCGGGTGTGAGCGGAGAGAGGTACAGTGACCAATCATTTATCATTTAAGTTGAGATTGGGCTCCCTTTGAGAGTTAATGGGGTCTCTGTTAATAACTGTGCTGCAGCTGCAGGTGCAAACTGACACTGACCTGGGCAAACTGAGTGTTTAATCACTGTAGGTAAAGATAAGTGGGAAAGAGAATGATTCCCAGGTTTCTGGCTTTGGGGGCTAGGTGGAAAGGAAAAAAGAGAAAAAAAAAGATCTGGAGAATTTACATGAGTATAAAAATTTAAACTTAGGATTCATTGATATCACTCTCGCATACTCTGCTTTTTGTTGTTTTCGTCATTGTTGTTTTAACTGGCATATGATTCAACAATCTTTCCCATTAAATTATCTATTATTATTATTTTTTTACTTTTTGTTTTTTGGTAAGGAAGATTGGCCCTGAGCTGACAGCTGTGCCAATCTTCCTCCATTTTGTATGTGGGACGCTGCCACAGCATTGCTCAATGAGTGGCGTGTAGTCAAGGCAAGGCATAGGCAAGTCCTCAGCTGGGCATATGGTTGCAGGTGTGGCTGTGCCCAAGTGACAACTCAGGCCAGAGAAGTTAGAACAGGGATGTTTATTGTGGAGGACAAGTCAGAGCTGAGTTCTTCTGAGAGGGTGGTCCAGGCAAGTTGAGCCTGGAGAGTGTGTATTACTACCAAGCGAGATACAAGTGGTGAGCAAGTACCAGGGTTGGTGCTGGGGTGTTGCTGTAAAGAGGACAGAGTGCCAAGACCAGCAAGTGAGATATGGTGAAGCTTCCTCCAGACGGGAACAGAGGAGGGTGGGGATGGAAGGTGGTCTCAGGGTCAGATGTACAGTTCTGTGGTCTGCTCAGCTTGATGCACTGGCCGGTGGCATTCTTTGAAGATGCTTCAGGCTCTTGACCCTTGCTTAAGGACAGTTATATAAATGCTAATCATCATTGAAGACGAACGTCAAATTATTACCAAAAAAAAGGGAAAAAGAGAAAAAAATCACTGTTGTTTTTAAGCTTTTGGAAATCCCTTCTTCCAGAATGTTTCTGTAAGTTAAGTATAAAATGTTATTTTCTTGACCAAAGACTGAAAAGTGAAAGGAAAAAAAATTAGAATCAAATATTCTAATAAATGCTATCCACATTTGAATATTTAGATGATCTTCCTAATATGTTTATTTTGTTGGAAATGTGAGGAAATGAGAAAAGAGGATGATATTTTGGGAGTTGGCTTGCATTATTTGTTTAAAGCTTCAACAGTCTTGAGTATTATGGTATGTCCTCTGCATTCCAGTGGAATGATAAAAACCATAACATCTTTTTTCACTCTTATGCACTTCAATTTGTATCTTTAGCATTGTATTACCATAACTTTTGCATCTTCTAAAGGTAATTTGGTTGCCCTCTTCCCAGATACTGCAGATTTCTAGTTTTATAGGATATTTTTTTCCTTCTCACCCAGTTTCCAGTCATCACCTTATTAATCACACACCTACTGCACAGAAAATTGTATTGTGCCATTTAACCTTTGAAAAGAAAAAAGAGAGAATTGAAAACACACTTTGTTAATCAGCTAATTCAACCTCAAAGAAAGTGATATCTCTGAGTGTGGAGGCTCACCATGATTGCTAAAAGCGAGAACCTGATTATTTAATAGATTCCAGAACTAGAACAAGAAAGGTTATTGACAGGTCCCTGGAATCAGGGAGAATGTCTGCAATGCCACTGCAGCAGTGCATTTCCAGTTCCAAACCACAGAGATCAAGCCTGATGAGGAAACTGTTCTTTCCGTCTGTTTCTGCACATTTCTTTATGGAAGAGGCATCTCCATTACTGTACTACTCTGAAATAATTCTCATTTATCATCTCATCCTGTGATCAGCTTTATTTCCTAGTATAGAAGAAATGAATGGATTCACTGGCTGTTTCATTTTCAGATTTCTCATGAAGACATGGTAACTTTACACTTAAATGGTTATTCATTTATTATACTTACTTTCACATACTGCATCTATTAAAAGTAAATATGCAGCCATTAGTACGTAAATTGAACTTGGGCAATGAACAAATGAGGTAGAGCCTCAAACATTATTTATTGACTAATTAGTTTTATTGTAATCAGAGGAGAGCCTATAGGAATGTGTAAAACCATGCATGGTGAGCCTGCATTAATATAAACACATGTCAGTTTTGTTTTGGTCTGACTTAATTCATGCCATTTTTGTGACATATGGGTGTAATACCTTCATTTCATTTCAAAATGATTTAGATGCTTACGTAGCTGTTAAATAATGACAGATAGGGGCCGGCCAGGTGGCATAGTGGTTGGGTTCACACACTTTGCTTCGGTGGCCCAGGGTTCATGGGTTCAGGTCTCAGGCACAGACCTACACGCCACTCATTGAGCAATGCTGTGGCAGCGTCCCACATACAAAATGGAGGAAGATTGGCACAGCTGTTAGCTCAGGGCCAATCTTCCTTACCAAAAAATAAAAAGTAAAAAAATAATAATAATAGATAATTTAATGGGAAAGATTGTTGAATCATATAAAAAAGAAAGTCTCACAGCAGCACATAAAGAATCTTGCCCAACAAAGCAACAGAAGCTGAAAAGAAGGCATTGTGAGACTTGATGAGGATTCTTCAAATTTGGCATTTTCAGAGATGCCGTTAAATCATGAGCCCTTGGGTTATAACACCCTCTTCCCACTCTCCTCGCCATCATCTGATCACCTCCAACCTCACCTAGTGGCTCTGGCACCTGGATGTGTTTTTCTCTCCTCTGTCCTAGGAGCAATGCACAGGTGCCACAGTTAGTTGGCGTTCTCTAAATAAGACAAAAAGCATTTCCATCTGATGTCCTTACCTCACAGCCACATCTGGATCATCCAACCACAGTTCTTTTACTGTAAATCCCCTCTCATACCACAATACTCTGTCCTTCTGCCTCTCTGACTCCCACATTTCCTCTGAGCCCTCTCTTTGGCCTCCTCTTTACCCTCTGACTCTTGGCCATGCTGCCTGCATCCCCCAGGCCTCACTTCTTGCTCCATCCAGCCCAGACTGAGCCCACGGTCAATTGCTTCCACTGTGCTCTCACCAGCACCCCCAGTTCTCTCACCCTTTTATTTCTGCCAACCTATATATTCAGGCCCCTATCCTATGTTAACCCTCAAATTCGCCTTTTTCCTGTTTGAACATCTTGTTTCCATGTTGAACGTCCCTAATGAAAATAGCAGGGCAAAGCTGATTGACCACTCCACAAAAGTGTGATCTCTTATTGGGAGTTCTAGATTTGTGCCACAGCCTTCCCCACCCCCAACCTTTAACAAATAACCTCATTTTATCACTGGAAAAAGTGAGTCCATCTAGTGTGAAATCCCTCATCTTCCCTCTTCTCCACTTCTAATTTTTTTCAATATTCCTCTGTCCATCCTAGATGTACCCAGTCAGAATCTTTGGCGAGGGGATCCAGAAATCTGCTTCTTAACACATTCGCAGTGATTCTTATGTGCCTTAATATGTGAGAACCTCTAGTCAACACTGCTGTAGTAACCACCTAACTGGCTCCCCTGACTCTGGGTTCTTCCCGTTTCCAGCCATCATCCTCATATCATGGTGTTACTGTCTTGTTCTAATGTTGTCAGTAGTTCCCCATTGCTTACAGACTGGATCTGGAACTCCTTTGCATGACATCCAAGCTTTTTGTTCACTAATTGTCCATTCCTGTCCTGTCTCCTGCCCTTGCTTCCCTCATACCCTCTTTTTGGCAGTCATATAGGACTTCTATTGTCTGAAGTCAATTATTTATTGCTTCGCTGATTCCATAGCTCTTTGTTGAGTCTGTCGTGACTCGGACTCTACACTCAGCCGTTGAGTTGTGACCCGCACACAGTCCCTGCCCTCACTGCAGTTACAGTGAGATGAACCTGGAATATGTCACTGAACTTTATGTGATTTTTATCATATCTTTTTTCTTTTCACAATCATTTCTGAAGGATTGAATTACATTCACTTTTTTTTTAAACTGCTTACTAAATCTATAGCGAAGTAAGACCATGGGGTCTTGGTTAAGCATAGATCCAGAAAGCAAGATATGTTAATATCTAGCAGTAGCTTTGGAAGAAAAGATAATTTGCAGTTGTGTCTTTTGTAGTGTCTTCTTGCAGCTATTAATCTTGGTTGCCATTTCCTGAAATCTGGCAACACTTCCATTCATGTACATAAGAATAAATAGTGATTAGGTCATCTGGTGGCTGCGCTTCTTCCTCAGTATACTTGGTGCTCATGTCCAAGAGGGAGATTTCGGCCAGGGCCCACCCCACCAGGACCCCTACTTCCTAACCCAGCCATGGCAGCTCAGGGAATGGCCTGTTCTCACTGGGCCCACCACCTGGGAAGGGAACTCTGGATTGCGGTGGGCTTGTGCTCAAACAAACCCCTTCACAGAGCCCGGCCTGTCTTTAACTCCGTGTACAAATGGCCGTGAAGAAGGCCGTGTGCACATGGTGGGAGAGGAGGGGCAAGGGGACTTCATTAACTTTTCAATTTAAAAAAAGTTATTTAAAAGAGAGATACAAAGATGAACACAATAGTGGTAAGACAGGACCTCTGGAGGCAGACTGCCTGAGTAAGTGCCGGCTCTACTGCTTTCTGAGTATGAGATTTCTCTAGGCTTTCTTATCTGTAAATTGGGGAGAGTATTATGTCCTACTTATAGGATAATGTTGTCATGAGGAACAATCACTTTAAATACACATAAAATCCTCAGCACGGTGCTTGACATATAGTTACTGTTAAGTAAATCTTAACTATAATTGCTGTAAATGTCCATGTTAGTGTTTTAAATAAATGCTCTACATGTATTTAAATGAGTATATTAAATGCCTGTGTATAAAACCTTGTCCTCCTGCCCTGTTAGGAGTTACTATATCTACTTTAAGATGAAAGTAAATGCATCAAAAATTTTTTGATGGCTCTTACTTTTTACCAGAATGAGAGTGTCCACAAAAAGGAAAAATAATGAGATTTTAATGCCTTTTCTGTAGGTTCAGCAGAAGGATCAAGTTGTTTTTCTCCCAAGCCAATGTTTTTCTTTTGCCCATTTGAACATTCTTTACATCCTGTGGGGACGGGATATGTGTGCCTGATAGCCTGTGAACAGCACTGTGTGTCTTGTTAAATCACTGATGATTTCTCTATGGTTATTTCTTTTCTGTAAACAGATAAGTAATCACCATGGCAACACTTACTCATTGATGCAAATATATACCTGCAAATCTACTTAAAAGTAAAATAGCATTTTTAAAAATATTGTCCTCTCATTTGACTTCAAGTATTCATTCTCTCTTTCTTTTTTTTTTTGCCCTAGGTTTCATCTACTTTTTCTTTGTCAGGACATAGGCTCCATAGGAAGAAAGGGTGGAGTTTAAGTTTAAGACAGTTTGGTTTTCTGGATCGCGTTACCCCCATCTTTCATTTGAAGAAACTGAGGCTCCCAGGTGTTTCTGCTATACTGTGGTTCAGTCAACCAACAAGACAACCACACAGAAACAAAGTAACCTGTCCTAACAGCTTCACCCTTCTACAGCCCAGATACCCAAATGGCCAGCAGCACTCTCCACCATGTGGTTCTGCAGCCAGATGCTTACCCTTTTTACACTTCTGTTTATTTATCTGTAAAATGGGTCTAATATCCTTCCCCCTTATCTGACAGGAAGAACTGAAACTTTGTATGTGAAATCACTTTGTATACAGGGAGAGTACTAGACAGTGCTGTCAGGATGTAAATTATCACTGTGCTTCTGGATACCATGATTCATGACGTGAAAGTTGAGAAGGCCATTCTCAGGAAGAGGGCTTCACCCTTCAGGTTCCAGGTAGCCCTCTTCACTTCCAAATAGAGTACTGGTTTCTCTCTGTTAAGATTCATAGCTATATTAAATATCTGCCAATATGTGCAAGTGGAGAAGAGAGGTTGCCAGAAACCACATTTGTTTCATATAAAAGATAAACAGACCCATTGGGAAAGTTGTATATTCATTGGTTCTGGAAAGTTATCTCCTGGAGTATATAAAATTATTAAATCAAATGTTTGGAATCATGGCAGCATGGCAGAGTTTACAGCGAGCCAAAGAGAACATGGTTGTTGTTTTGAAGGTTTGCTGCCTAAAAGTGTGCAGAACGACAGAGGGGAGGAGCCATTTTCACAACTGGATTTGCAGCATCAATTATTCACCATCTATTTATGGAGAAGCTGGTGTGTGCCACTGCTGGGGATCGCTCCTGCCTTGGAGAGTGCTCCGTAGAACTGGGAGAGAGGCCCAGTGCACAAGAAATAATTTCAGAGCATGGATGTGCTCTCTTGACTAGAAATGCAAAACGAAGTTGAAACAAAAATCAAAACAGAACAAACACAGAACAAGGAGAAAGGAGGGTAGGCCATAGTGGGCAGAAAAGTGGATTTCAGAAAGCCTTTATATGGGTTATAGTTTTCTTTTCCCTTAAAAAAAAAAAAAGTCATCTGTCTAGCCTCCTGGTACTGCTGCTGAAGCAGCAGCCAGTTTTGGTCCTGCACAGTGTCCCATGGGGTGCTGTTTCTCCCCATTGCTCACTGGCAGAGTTTCCCAGCCAGGTATATGTGAGATGTTGGGCATGCTTATTTGCTCTGAGCTCTGGAAGCCTCCTCCAGCTGACAGCTACTTTGTGAAAACTGCTGCTGCTGTCAGTGCTGGAGAGAGAGAGGGCAGGGCATGGTTAGGGGTCCTGCCTGTGCGTATTGGGGTGTGGGGTGGTTTCTTCGGGAGGAGCTAGGCTCTTATTTCCTAATGCATGTTCTACTATGATCACAGTAAGGCACTTCCAGTTCAGATTTACGTCACTAAGTCAGCATCAGAACCAGATGCTAATATTATTACTACGAATAATGAACATCCTTTATTAAGCACTAATGTACCTGCAGTGACCAAGTACTTTTCCTATACAGTGTCTTTTCTATAATCTTTACAATGACATCATAAAGTAAGTACTGTGAGTATCCCAATTTTACAGATGAGGAAACTGAGATTTATAAAATTTAGGAATTTGTCATAAGTTACACAACTATCAGGTTGAACCATACCAAATTGCTTTTTGCCAGGGTCAAAACAGTCAATCAGTAGCAATTTTGTATGGTTCAACCTGATAATTTGTGACAGAGCCTTTGCTAGCAGATAGCTGTAAGCTCATGTGTGTGTACTGATGTAAAACTCTCCAAGGCTGGGCTAACTTGTAATCAGATTTCATCAGCTGAAAAATGACCTTCAGTAAAGTTAGAAAAAAAATTTTTTTTCTTGAACTTTCAGCAAAATAGAATGGTCCTTATTTAAAAATGTGTCATGGAATAATGAAGTTTATGATGTCATTGCTGACACAAGAGTGCTCAACCTTGCAGATTCTATGATGTAATATGTTGATTTCTTTTTGATGGCTTGAGTTTTTTCAAAGCTGGGTAACCAAACATCACTTAGAGATGTTTGAGGTATATTAAAGGAGCACTGAGCCAAGGCCTAATGGGCTTTACAGAATGAATGTGCTGCAATGTCTGGTGTTTCCCAGCCCTCACTCATTCATCATTAGACCAGTGACACTCTTTAAACAAACATCTTACCAATGAATGAGTGTTCCCCATGCCCAATACATAATTCCCATGCTTAAAAAAAGTCATTGTAAAAATGAAATGGTTCAGCATGCCAAATATATCACTGTTCTTCCTTAGCCATTCAAATCTGTAAAAGGAATGAAAGCAGAGTAAAGAATATTTGTATCTCAGTTACATTCTTAGTTAGGTCAAAGACCTCAGGAAATTCAGTTCCGGTCACCAGTGTTTATCAAGTACTCACTGTGAGTGCAGCCCAGATGAGAAGCACATGGCAGGACTTGTAGAAGAATTATCTATGCTTAAGTATGTCCTCTTGGTGCCTCAGTTTCCCCATTTGTGAAATGAATGAAGATGGCTCATACTGTTATTTGTATGACAACTTAAACTCTTCCAGGGAAGCATAGATGCCATTTAAATTATTAATCAGTCAAATTGTTCAGTAACAGAAACCAGCTCACTCACTCTCTCTTATATTTACAATTAGAGTTATGTATTTGTTTGTTTAAAAGATCCTTATATCATGCTTCCAGGTACTGGTCTAAATACTTTACATAAAACTTATTACATAGATACTTTTAATATCCCTGTTTTACAGATGAGGAAGCTGCAACCCAGAAAGGTCACATAACAGACCCCTGGCCTTGTGCTGTGACAGTAAGAGGTGGCACCAGGTCTGAATGCAGGCATCTGGTCCTGACTCTTAATGAGTGCGTGTGGCAACCCTGCAGTCTCATCTGTCCCTAGCACAGGCAGGTGGCTGTTTTCACTGGGGAAGCCTATGTTGGATGGGTTCCTTTTTGTGTCCCTAAACGTGAGCCATTTTGCCCTTATTTCCCAAGGAAATTGTTGCTGCTGCCTAAGGATTAAATGGCTTTTTCATCCAATTTGTGGTGGAATCCAAAAGCGAAAAGATCGATTTTTCCAGGAGACATCTTTGTTTCTGTTTTGGAACAGCCATTGGCTGTAGTCGCCACTCCTCCTTGGCCTCCCCTTCCCTGCCTCACCTTCAGTGTGCAGATGAGGGCAGTGGCAGGCCCTGAGTTTCTACCTGTCGGGGTAAGAAATAAGAGACAGGTCAGCTCCCTCCCTCTGCCTGTTGTGCCACCTCCTTATCAGAATTCTACCTTCTCCTCTTCCTTTCACTTTCATAAGCCCATTCATCCAAGCTGTAAGACAAATAACAGAATTCACCAGACTCTCTGAAAGAATTGAGCAATTTTTGCAACGTCATCATTTCCCCCCTCTCCCACCATCAAAACAAGCAAACAAGCAGCCATCCACTTCCCAGCGTATCTTGGAGCCCTTATTACTCCCTGCATAGGAATTTTATATAGTTTAAGCATTTGCGCGTATCTGTTTATGTATTTTAAATGTGTCCTTTGGAGAAAGACCATCATAGGTTCCATCAGTGACACATTTCCTTGATGGTTATTTTATCAGCATGTTTTTTTTTAACCTTCCATAGATATGTATCTGCCCCCAAATAGCATTTAAGGAAGAATGTCTTGAAATAAATCTGAAACAAAAGCTGCTTTATTCATCATCCGCACGCAGAGCGCCCAGAGAAGCTCCTCTGTAAGATGCATAATTAGAAACCAGAGGACTGTGTTTGTGCATGTGCCTGCGCGTGGGTAGATATCGATGGTGGTAATAAAATCCTGGTTTTCAGTTCCTTCTGCTCTGATCAGAATAAGAATTAGGTTACATGGAAACTAAATGACAAGAGGCAGCACAAGGAAGAAAAATGCACTATTTTTATTATTGTAATATCATTCTTCCCATATTCTTTTTCGTACCAAAACATGGTGCTAGAAATCTTTAGGAAAACTATATATGAAAAGAAATCAGAGTTTTGTGGGGAAAATAAATATTTACCTTTTTGTAGAATAAAAATAAAAACCTTCCATATTTCTTTTTTAAAGGCTATTTGTCCTTAGGATTGGGTCCTTGATGCATTAAAGTCCTAGTAATCATAATATGACTAAGCCAAGTTACTTAGAAGCTTTCTTATACTATTTTCTCTGTAAACCACCATGGCTGAGGAATGGGGTTAGTCAAAATGTGTGGTTAAGCTATGTGACTTAACTAGGTGACTAGTCTTAAAATGACTGATAAATAAGAAAACAAAATGCATTTAATATAAAAACTCTGTCAAACATAATTAGCATTTCATCAATACATTAACATCTGGCAGCACTTTAGAATGTGTTTCAGTGAAAAGAGTGGGTAAATGTTCTGGCACTTACTTGGTAGCTCTGACTTTTATTTGTTCATCTAACCTCTTTAGGCTTTATTTTCTTCATCTATAAAATGGGAATACAATGATTTCTATTTTACAAAGGTACTATTAATATGTAAAACAGTAAAATATCCTATACGTGTAAGATTATTTTTGATATTCTTCCGATTATAGATGTGTTAAGAGTGGCAGTTAATAGAAATTCAGATTAATAGAATTATAACAACAAGATTTATTTTAATTGAGGAGATTTCAGGTTAGTGAGGAAAAGGTGAGATCATAAGCTAATAGATTTTTATAAATGAAATTCTATTTTCAAAAAGTTAAGGTTTGCAAATGTTTGATGTGGTTTAGGAAATCTATGTTGCTTAACCCATAATTGTGAGTTTTCATTCACGTAGCTTCAGAGCCTGTCTTTTCTACCACAACATACTCCATAGTGTTTCTTGCAAAAGAAGATTTCATAACTAAATTTGGAGACATGGCTTTCTTACTTAGAGATTCACAAAGCTTGTTAGTGTTTTAAAGGTTCTAAGAAGTCTTACAATAAGAAACCTGAAGCTGCCATTTCCCAAAATTATTTGAGCATGGAACACTGTTGAAGAGGGCATCTGTTAGCATACTATAGGTCCAAACCCTCCTACTGCCTTAAGTGTATGAGCTCTGGAGGTGAACTCACTGCCCATGTTCAAATCTTGGTTATGTGACCTGGAGCTGATTACTTAATTCTCTGAGCCTCAGTATTCTCATTTTTTAAAAGGGGACAATAATATTTATCTCAGGGTTGTTATATGAAATAATATGTTTTTAATACATATTGTTAAATGAGGTATTGTATGTGAGTTATGAGACAACACATTTATTGTCATGTAAAACCCTGATTTTGGAGGTGGTCCGGGCAGAGGCTGGGATGGAAGCACTTATTGGCCGGTGGTCCTTTCTGACCTTTTACCCCCCAATTAAGATGACAGCCAGGTCTCTTCATGATTAAGTTTTCCCCTTACTGTGAAACATGGCCCTGAATTCTTCCCCAGAGTAATCTTATTACCTCCCGTTCTTGATATCTGAACCTTGGGTCACCAATTCAGATGTGTACATGGACTAGGTGGGGATGTGAACAAGTTAAGGGGCCCAGCGTAAAGGCCATGGGGAAGTAGTAGGGGTTGTGGGCAGTAGGGCATTGCCAGCTTCTTCTAAAGGGGGCCGCTGTGCTCTTACAGAAATCCAAGCCCAATGTTGCCACATCTTCTACTTTTTAAGAGATAAGTTAGGAATCCAGATGATGTTAAATTTCCTAACTTTTAAATATAAACAAATTATTCAGATGAAAAACACAACACACTATTTGGCCTGTGAGCTGTCAGTTTTGCAACTTCTGCATTTTGAAAGCAAACTCGCAGGGATCTCTGCTGATGAGCGTGTGGGTGCTGCCTTCTCCCTCCCCTGCTGTCTCTCCCAACTTTTAGCTTTGCTCTGACATCTGCCCTTTCCCCTTGATAAGAAGGAAACTCTTTTTTTTTTTTTCAGTTAAACTAATGGGTTCCCTTGGTTCTGTCTACCTGTCCTCTCTTCTTGTTGTCGAACTCCCTTTCCTCTGAGTCTTCTGTATGCAGTAATTACCATTTATTTACTAATTGCCCACTAGATGCCAGGCTCTGTAGGTTCATTGACATTTAATTCCTTGTGCGGACCCAGCTGCCTGCCCTGTGATCCCTGCAGCAACATGGTAAGGCCCTCACACGTCTGCGTCAGGGCTGCATCCTAAGGCCACGCCTGCCTCTTTCGCTCTGCCTTTCTCCATGTTCACACCATCAGCTCAGCTGATCGGCTCCTCAGGGGACCATTTTCCAGGAATTAATGCTCTATCAGATTGATAGTTTCTCTTGACAGTTTTAGGTTAGTCTTCAATTTGTTGTTCCTTTAAACTTACCTGGAAAACTGGCCCTCACTGCCCTAGCTCTGTTGTGATGGGTGTGTTTCTCCACTTCCTGAGGAGCTGTATCTTATTCATCTTTATAATTGCTGTGCCTGTCACAGTACCTGATATACAGAAAGGTGGGTGGTAATGAGTCTAGGAACTGGAGCCAGCTTCCCTGGTTCCCACTCGAGCTCCACTGCTCACTGACTATAATTATATAATTCTATATCATATAGAATTACATACTAATTATATAACTATAATCCTGGGCAAGTTTCTTAGCCTCTTTGTGCCTTATAATGAAGGCTTGGTGTGAGGATTAATGGAAAGTACTAGGGCAGCATCTGGCACATAGTCAGAGCTCCATAAATATTGACTCTCATTAGGAAGAGGATTAATATTCGTGTGGCAGGAGTGTAGCACATGCTGATCAGAGGAGTGAGCTCAGAAGACTAGCTTGTCTTTGGCAGTAATCTTCTCAGAACAATACAAGAATCATGTTGTATTTTGAAAGCAGTGAAAACCCTGCAGCTTTGTTCAGCAGTGTCCTGTTTTTCAGAGCTGCTCAGTTTGTGGGCTGAACGCAGCCACCTCTGCAGATGAGCTGGACTGCGGCGGTCTTTCTGCAGGGACCGCTTATGTGTCAGGTGAAGCACGTGGAACAGGCCATCTTGGGGAACACTAGAGGGGTCCCGTTAAGATTCCAGACACTGAGATTGGATGCACATAATAGCAAAATGTTTTATAAAAATAGATGCTGAATATATATATCCTTTTGGTAAATCATTTCCAAGTAGATTTTTTTCTCCATTTTGTGAATAAATATGTATCAAATAGCCTTTTGTGCATACATGCAGAACACATTTTAAAAACTGAATATCCCATACATATAAATAAGCTGGTATATCTTAGTGATTAGAAGTACACACTTTGATGTCAAGCAGGTAGGGTTCACATCCCCGGCTCCACCCTAGATAGCTGTGTGACTTAAGCAAGTCACTTAACTTCTGTAAGTTATAGTTTCTCTATCTATAAACTGGGAAACCAGTTGTACTTACCTCCTAAGGTTGTTTTTGAAGATTAAATGTTAAAAATATGTGAAAGGTCCTCAGCTCAATACCTAGTAAATGCTGGCACAGAGTAAGTACTCAGTAAATGTTGGATAGCACGCTTAAAGTTGACAGAACTGCTGAATTGGGTCTCAGTGTGAGCAAATGCGATAGAGAAGAGTGATGCGTGTGTGGCCAGCGTCCTTTGCTCCACTTTCACACCAAGTCTAGAATGTCTTTTGAGCATTTCTAGACCTTTCTCTTTCACTAAATTTTAAGCTCCTTTGCAGAGTGTCTCTGTCTTACTCATTTTAAATTTCTTAACAGCTGCCTTGCACATTGTAGGCATAGAGTGAAATTCCTGGGGAATTGGATTAGCCATTTATTTTGGCGTTGCTAAATGATGCAAATCAGTCACAAATAAAAAAAATAGAGAGATCTAAGAGAACAAGTACAAATGTAACCTTACACTTTCACAATAAACCCAGACTTCTGTTTATTGAAACTTTGGGAATGGATGAGGGAACACTCTGGTGTTAATGCTATTGAAACGCGGATAACGAAAACCTCACCCTTTCATCTTTTTAAACAAAACTATAAATTAATTTCCAGGAATTTGGGGAAATTACCATACTTAAATGAAATTTAGATATCTAAAAGTTACACTAAGACCTAAGGCCAAACAGCAGTAGAAAGGAGGTAAACCCAGGAACTGAGTGATACTAGTGTAGGGGAGGGAGACATTTCCTCTCCCCAGATGTGGGTTCGTCTGGCCGGAGAACAGATTAAATTCACATGAGACAGAATAGCAAGAGAAAATTAAACAAAGCTTTATGAGGAACCATGGCCCGGGGCCTTTCTTCCCGAAGGAAGAAAGGGCACCGAAGAAGTGAGGTGCACATAGTGGTTATATACCCCCAAACAGGGTGTTTCACATGTGTTTGAAATGTCCCTCCCACAATAGTCACAAGATTGCCCTGTTGGCACAGCGCTTGATGGACACAGCAGGCAGTGGTCTGCTGTCTCAGAGGGCGTAGCAGGAGCCAAGTCTATTGTCTGGAGCTGGGCGGTCACAGGTGAGCACAGCAATCAGTTCCTAGCCTAAGAAAAGATGCTTAATCCTTAAGGAAATGCCAACGTTGGGAGGGGGAGGGAAGTCAGCTACAGGAGGTTACCAGACTAGCACAATAAAATGCAGATCTAAGTCCTTGCCTTTGGTATTGATTAAGAGTTTCTAGAGAGAAGGTCATCTCCTTTCTTCTTCCTGGTACAGAGGGGGAGGCAGCTTTTACAGATAGAGATTTACCTTAC
>NC_060281.1:57744672-57797729 GCF_021613505.1 Equus quagga | reverse complement strand
GGTCACAGGTGAGCACAGCAATCAGTTCCTAGCCTAAGAAAAGATGCTTAATCCTTAAGGAAATGCCAACGTTGGGAGGGGGAGGGAAGTCAGCTACAGGAGGTTACCAGACTAGCACAATAAAATGCAGCTCTAAGTCCTTGCCTTTGGTATTGATTAAGAGTTTCTAGAGAGAAGGTCATCTCCTTTCTTCTTCCTGGTACAGAGGGGGAGGCAGCTTTTACAGATAGAGATTTACCTTACAAATGTAAATGTGTCCTAACAAAGGGTAAGTTCCATTCCTCAGAGCCTCCTACCCTGTCCCAGTTCATCAAAAGCAATCAGCCTCAAATAATCCTGGTGCCAAAGAGACGTATCTTGGGGTGGCCAATTTCAGGTCCCTACACTAGACTAGGTGACCAATTTCTTATATTAGAGAGTTGATTGAGTATGACAAGAAATCGTAGGTTATCTCTACAAGTTACGTTAACTTCTCTGAGCAGTGTTTCTGTTAGATTCTGTGGAGAAGACCACAAAACAGAGGACGTGACTTCCGCTCTCCTGAGGCCTCCACTCTTCCTCGTATTGGTCAATCCAGTTGCCTGCTAGCTGTGTCCACTCAGATGTCCTGATTGTGTTTCAAATTCAACATATGTGATTCATCTATTTCTTAGCATTTGGCACTTAAAGAAACCTCAGATATTGTCTCCTGGATTTTGCTGATAGATTGTCTTTGCCGAAGACATTTTTCTTACCCTGAGACTCCCTCCTCTCTCCCACTCAGGCCTTTGATGGTCATCAGGTTCAGATGGTCCCTCCCTTCATTCCTTAAACCAACCTAAGCAACATTTAAATATTTAGATTAACATATACTTACCTCCCCTATCAGCTTGTAAGTTTGGGGGGATATTTTATGAATCTTGGTGTCTCTTGTGTGTCTTTGATGTTTCTTTGCACGTAGTGTCTAATAAATATTTGTTCAAGGAAGGAAAGCAGACTGACAAAGATGGGTCGATTGATGCCAAAGTGTTTGCAGACAATACATTTTGTAGACAGTCATGTTTTTATATCCCTTCTCTAGCCTTTCTAAAATGTGCCATTTTTGCTTTGATTGGCTCCAGTCTTGAGGAGATCCAACCTTTACTATCATTTATAATGTTTTTAAATAGTTGTAAACAGTGGTGAGATCTAACAGTAGAAAATTCACCAACCTGCCAGCCTTAAAATCGGCTCAGCCTCCACGCACTTTTTCTTTGTTTATGTGATGTATCTAGTGCCTTAGCTTTAGAGCTGAGTGGGCATTTCCCAGTCACCTGAAGGGATCCCATATTTCAGCCACTCACAATCAATAACCAATAAGAATGCCTCTGATGTTGATATAGCCCGCTTTGTGTCTTTCTTCACTTCCCTCTTCACTACCCGCCAGCACTCCCTGCCTGCCACACCAGGACCCACAGTAGGAGGAGCCCAGAAAGGAGGACATGGCAGGTACATGGGCCGCTTAAAGGCAATGACTGACAGCTCGGGGACCATCCGTGACGCTGCCCGGCGCAGTGCTCTTGCTCACAGCGCTGCTCACTGCCCAGCCTCTTTAGGTGATTGTGGGCTCTTCTGTATTAGGCCTCAGCTCTCAAATCCTCCATCTAGCCATTCCCGTCCTCCCCTCTCTTCTTTCTGCCTTATCTCCTGGTCATAATCTGAGAAAGGGTGAGCCAGCCAAAGCCTTCCTGAGCACTGACATGGTTCCGGTTCATTAGCAGCACACAGAACAAGCGAGGAGGGGCAGACAGCACAGACAGAATCCCGCCTGACAGTGAGCGAGTAACAAGTGTATCCTCTCAAGGGAAGTTCAAGGTTTACAGCTCACTCTTCTGCCTTCTCTTGGAAGGTTCACCACCACCATAGCACCTCCATGCAGGAACTGCACCTCTGTCCCTCCCCAGCCTCTGCCAGCACCTTTCCAAACACAGGGAGTTCATTGTGCCCAGCAACAGAGTTAGCACCGTAATTCAGGAACTGGTGGTCCAGGAAAGAGAACAGATGCAGCAAAGAATACAAGCCTCCAGCTGAATTGAGGGGCCAGTGTTCTTCCTTCCCTGTATCCTATCCCCACCCTCCTCGGCCTCCCTCTCCAAAAACTAAACAAATAAATAAAAGGAGTTTAGATTCAGAACCTTGGAAAACTCTGCCAAGAGGAAATTACCTCCTATCTGGTTGTCAAATTCAGGTTCTTCACACTTTCCACAGGAACAAAGACTGTCTCCTTATCACCTGTCAAGTGAGGGTAACAGTAGGCATGGCAAACCATTTGAATTCTCAGATTATTCAGGGAAGAAGTTATTGAAAAATAGCCTGTGGGAAAATGTTTGATTCCATTTTATTCAGGCTCAGTCTAAATTTCTGATGACACTGCAGGGCAGAGGAGAAGCCCTGGGGACAGGAGAACAGTGGGAGAGTCCTGTGCTGATGAGAGTGCAGGCTGTGTTTTCTGACTTAGTGCTGTCTATTAAAGGCAAGCCTCGGCATAGCAGGTGGCTAAGGCCCTGGCTAAGGACCGAGGAAGGGAGTCATGGCCATGTGGCAGGCCTCAGTGGCATGTCTCTCTGGCCTTGTTCCATCAGCCTGGAAGCGTTCACCCCTCCCTGATGCTCGTTCCCGTGTCCCTCGCCTTACTTGAGTCTCTTCTTCTGACATCACTGAGATTTATTTGGTAAAGGACTGGAAAGAAACTTGAAGGATCATGGGTCTGGTGTATTCTTTGCAGGGATGGTGGTCCTTTAGTCTAGGGTGTAGTCTTTGCAGTGTTTCTTTGTTGAGTATTAGAAGAGAAGGAGAGATAGTCAGTACCTTTGAAGTTTCCCTAAATGAGCAGAGGGTCTGTGCTTGAAGCTACTTTGTTCTTCCCTGAGCAGCCTATCAACAACCCTTTGTCTTCACTTCTTTGTTTAGATTTATGTCGTGAATTGGTTATTCTGTAGTTTATTAGAATCCAGTGTGACACAGGGATGGGGACCATAGATTCTTGGTAAATCTCTTTCTCCCTTCTTTCCTACGTGAATCAGTCAGGGTCCAAGCAGGAAGCAGAAACCACAGCAGTTTTGTTTTGTTTTTTTTAAATACAGAGAATTTAAAGAAATGTTAGCCTTTGAGGAGCTAGCTAAAATGCCAAAAAGAGAACACAAATCTTCCGTGGATGGAACAACTATAGGAAGCAGCCACCCTGTCCAGGGCTGAGGAACAAAGAAGTTGGAGTTAATAAAACTGGAAAGCTTGGTTGCAGGGTCCCTCAATGCTAAGGTCAGGACCTCTGAAAAGGAGGAAGGGCAAGTGTCTCTGAAGTCAGAGGAGGGACGGGCGGGCCTTGGACCCACCTCTGAGGAGGCGCACCATCAGTTGTGCTGGGGTCTCTGGGGAAAGTCTGGAGACGCTGGTTCTGCAACTGTTAGAAAAACTGCAACATGGATTCAGCTGCTGCTGCTGGTCAAACTGATGTTGCTAGGGTTCAGCAACAGTATTGCTGGGAGCCCTGACAGGGACAGAAAGCCAGCAGGGAGGAGCCAGTCCCTTCTATGTCCCCCAGCCTGCAGCCTCTTTCCAGGGAGCCACTGGCAGAGCAAAAAAGTGGTTTGTAGAGCCCAGCCCAGCCTCACACAGCAGAGTGCAGGAAGGGGGTTTGGAACTGGGAGGCAGGAGCTTAGTCACTGGCGCCAGAGGTGAACTGCTTCTCTGGCCTAATAGGAGATCCAAAGGTCTTTCTCCCTTGTTGCTCTGAACTTTGAGCATCCTGTTCTTGTTTCCTTCTCTCCAGCTCGACGCTTGACCCTTCAGCTCTCCAGAACAAAAGTCTAAAGAGATCCCTCAGTATTTCCATGTTTCTAGTTTATAATCTCTTCATCCTTTCTGCCAAAAGGGATCTGTCCCTTAATTCTTTGATGGATGCACCTAAGGGGGAAATGATGTCTCAGCTCTACCTCCCAATCATTTGTTCTTTACAGTAGCTTTTCTCTTTTATGAGCATTTCTCAGATGGCCCTTCCCCCCATTTCCTGCTTCCCCGCCCCAAGAACCAGTTTGTCTGATACCACAGCCAGATCAAGGTTAGTAAAACCAGGAATCATCAAAAAGAGCTACAAGGCTTTCTAATTCAACTCCACTGTGTTTTTTCCAGTGTGCCAGGCACCTGCCCTTGATACACTTTTAATCAGGTAATGCAAAGAGATATGTAAACTCTTCCCAGATTACAGACCACAAGTATGAGTGCCACAGCAAGAGGAGGAAGCTGAATCAGCTGGATCGGAGTTCAGTCGTGGTTCAGCCATGTGTGAGCAAGAAGTAAAGCAGTAAGGCTTAGGTACTCACTGTGTGCTTTACACACACTGCCGCCTGTCCTCCTCCCAGCAATGTCCTTTTGCATATGGGGAACTGAGAGGTAAAGGAACTGCCCAAGGTCACAAAAACTAGTAAGTGGCAGAACTGAGTTGTATCAGCTGAGTGACCTCCCTCGTAGGCTTCGTTTGAAGATGAAGTGAGGTAACAGTGCCTGGCAGACGGTGAGCACTGTCTAAATGATAACCATTATGATGTTGTTAATCTGATTAACTGGTTTTTTTAAAGCTTACAAAACAAACAGAAAGGATACTTAATCATACTTTACCTTGCATGGTGTTTTGTAACTTATAAGGGTTTTTAATACATATTGTCCTATTTAATCTTGATAATAATTTGGTGAAGGAAGGATATCCTTCCTGTGTTACAGAGGAGTCTGCTGAGGCTGAGGGACATGCTGCAGCTCAAACAGGAACAGACGGTCCTAAGAGACATAGGAAAGGCCACACAACTGTTGGGGGTTCTCCATATCCAGGGAAGCCTTCAGGAGGAGGAGCCCTTTGCTGGGTGTGGTGTCATTTACTGGATGAATCAGAGAGTTGGGAGCCACACGCACCTGTGTTCAGACTACACCTCTCCACTCACTCATCACCTGTGCACCCTTGAGCACACTTTCTGCTCTTCTGTTTCCCCATCTATACAATCTGGACAACACTGTCTGCCTTATCCCACTGTGAGGATGGTTAAATGAAAGTGGAAAACCTTATGTCAGGCACAGGTAATCAGCATATATGATAGTTTTTGGAGGAAAGGTGAAATCCCCAAAGTTAGCTTCATGGCTGATCCTGTGTAAGAAACATTCTGATTCATTTTGCATAAGGAAAGTGAATCATTAATGAGCTTAGAATATTACCTCTTGAGTGACAATTTTGCTTGCTCATAGCCTCAGGGACATTACATAAGGTTTATTTGATGGAACTCAGAAAAACTTGTTTTTCCAACTCCAAATAGTTAAAATTTTAAACTGGCAAGAAACCCAGGGTCATTTTGAGTAGCAGGAATTGTGATTTGAATGGAGGTGACACCCGAGACATCCTGGAAGTCAGGACTTGGACGTATTCACCAAGTGCCCCCGCCAGTTCTCTTCTGGCACATGAGAGGTGGGTGTGGTGTGGCTCTGGTAACCAGTGGAATCCAAAATTCGGTTGCACTTCGTCCTTTTAGTTTAAAATTCAGGAAGGACAGACTCCACTAATCTTTATCAAGTTCCCCCGCCTAACATAGTTAAACTCAGCATTTTTCAGATGTACTTGATAATGGCCCATGTTTTTCAAAGTACACCTAGTGACATCCAGTGAGACAGTTCTGATCGGACAATAGTGTCTAGTGTGCTAAGCACCTTCTTTTGCAGATGAGGAAACCTGGGCTCAGAGAGCTGACCGTTTGTCCGCCATCAGAGAGAAGCAGAACTCTGGGACTGCTGCCTCTGTGCAGTGGCTGTCCTATGATGGCAGCATCTTCTCCAGAAAGTAATCAGTCACCACTTTTCTCTCCCTGTCAAGTTTGGCTTTTGACCAGACAGATGGCCAAAAACTTCTTAATTAGCACTCCATGTTTTATTATTTTAATGAAGTTACCTTACTGAGACTTTGACCCAATGGGTGGAAAGTGTGTTTTTCTCTGGGAAGGAAAAGGTAATCTAATGACCCCATTCAGGCTTTTAGCTGTATTTACAAAGACGGCTGCATCTGCTCCCACGCCACAAGGGAGTCTTCCCTCTGCTCCAGTGCTCGGAGCGCATTTTGCACGCACCTCTTCTGGAGGTCTCCTTCCCCTCTAGTCTGTGAGCTCTTTGGTGGCAGGGATGGTCTCTGAGTAGCCATAACAGCCAGCACAGGCAAGACATATAGTAGGTACCTGGTCAATGCTAGTTCTCTTATTCTTGGCTCTGATTACAAATAAATCCTTCTGCTAGCTGTCACTCCAGCCAGGAGAGCAGGCTTTCTCTCTCGAACCCTGTATTCATAGTCCTCTTACTCTTAACGAATGCATCACATCTTGCCCTCTGTGAACTTTGTTGGACTCGTGTGGATTTGGTGCAAAAGAAAATAATGCCTCGCATTTCTCCTTAACATGGGGAAGTTGAACTTATTTTGTTTGTTGAAATAGTATCTAATATTAACAGCTAGAATTTTATTTTAAGTCTAGAAAAAACAATTTCTTTTTAAAATGTGAATGCATAAACTATGGCAAATATTTTCCTCCATTACATAATTTCTCTAGGCATTAATATCCTTTTTCTTTCAATTATATTTTGATCTAACATTTGATATTTGGAAAATAATATGTCTTAAGTTATGAAGTATAATAATACAGTAGATACCCATGAAGCCGCTACCTAACTCTGATGAATATCACCTGCACCTTGCATGTCATGTATTTTCCTCCCCATTCCATCCCCCTTCCTCCTCTCTCCTTGCCCAGAGCAGCTATGATGTGTTCTCTTAAAAATTTAGGTAGTCACAACTTTTTGTTCCCTACCTGTCTCTACCCTATGGCTGAGAGTTGATATTGGACTGTTTTCCAGGAAAACCAAATCACTAAATGTTTTCAGAACTAATTAGCCTAACTCACCTCCCCTGGGCATTTCTGTCACCAACAGGATGGAGAGCAAATCTTTAGACACAGACAGAGGGTGGGTGTCTTGTCCACTGGGTCTGTTACTGAGAAGCAACTGAAACAGTTTTAATTCTTTGGTATCATGGGTCTCAGGAAGAAATATTAAAGCAAGTAGTATCAAGGGATCTGGCCTAAAAGGATCAGCAGAAAGGGGTATGAGGGAAGAGGGTGGGGTGAGGAAGAAGGGAAGAGGGTCAAATCCAGGAAGTCTGCTCTGTAAAGGGCCTTCTGTCTGTGAGAGTCTAAAGTTCAATCATAACTCCAATTTTGAACAAGACATTAGAAATCTGATATCTTAAGTTCTTCAGGTTAATTTTTGTTTTGCCTATTTTCCTCTGTACGTTGGAATAATCAGAAGGCCAGCTCTGTATAAACTCAGGAAAGTTCAAGGTACTTTCTTTAGCGGGCCCTCAGTTTTCCCTAACAGAATGAGGGACTTGTAGAGACTGAGAGGACATAAAATGAAAGAGAAACTGAGAGCCAGCTCATGGAGTTGCTGCTTTAAGCAGGTACCATTGTGAGGTTAAATTTGGGGTTGGGGGTTAACAGACCTAGTTTTCCCTCATGTATGTTCTCACTAGGGCCTCCATTCACTTTCCTAAGGGGTATGGAAGAGAAATATCTGTCTCCCAGTAAACGTGATTAGCTGGGAAAAATTAAAATCATACAGCTATATCTGACCTCACTTAAAATATGGTGATTGCATACAGACAAGACATTTAATGGAACATTTAAACAATTGGGCAAAACTTCTACAAATATTTTACCTCTGAGAGGAAAAATTAGAGCAGAGAAGTAATGTTGGCTCTAGAAAGGCTAAATTATTTAACCTGAGATAGTGAATTTAAGAGATGAAGTCTTTGCTAAGTTCTGGAGATAAAGAGACTAAATAGAAACAGAAGTTCTCCATTTCTAGAACCCTTATTTCTTTGATCAATAAGTTTATTCATTTATTGTTTTTATAACAACTTTATTGAGATATAGTTCACATACTATACAACTCACTCATTTGAATTATGTGATTCAGTGGTCTTTAGCATATTCATAGAGAGGTACAAACATCTCCACAATCATTTTAGAACATTTTAATCACCCCAAAAATATTCTTTTATTTTTAGTACTTGTATTCTGTATAAAATACTCCGCTAATGCTCTAAGGTAGTGGTCTGGGCTGCAGCCCCCACCTCCTCTGCAATTCCTTCTTTAACCAGAGGCACATGCAATATTTTATTTGAACAAAGGTTTCTGAGGCTTACTCTTTTCTTTTGTTTCTTAAGTTAATAACCCTTATATTTGTGCAGGGCCCTGAAACCCTCCTTGGGATCCTAAGGTCCCACAGAGCTGTCTGTGGAGCCGCGTGCCGAGGTGGAGCGCCCCCTCCCCCCTGCTTACCTGAGCTAGCAGGTGCATCTGTGTTTTTCAAATGCATGTGATATGTTTTTGAATAAAGAGTTCTAGAGCTTTACAGCACATTTGAGAGGATTCAAAAAGATCTGAAATTCTGTTCCTGCTCTTAAGGAGTTCAGTAGGTAATTCAGGGGACAGTGGTGTAGAAACATGGAAATTTAATTCAATACGAGCGTGCCAAAATGATTGTTCCACATGATTTCATTATGAAAGTTCTTTATTTTCTGTGAATCTTCAAGTAGAACTGAAATTCTATCAAATTTTAAGAAGAAATATGAGAAACTTCCTTGAAGTTTAGAAGAATGCTGAGAACTTGGTGGGTCTCGTGGTTTCTTGGTGAAGAAACAGAACAAAAGTTGCCTGAGTAGGAACTGTGCCTACCTCTGACCAACACAGTCTGCTCTTGGCACTCACTGAAATTAAGTAGGAATAAAAACAAAATACTGGAACAAAGTGAGAAAATCTGTAAACATCAAGGCAGCATGGAATCATGAGTTAGAACAACCTGAATTTGTAAAGTACCAAAACTGCTAGCCAAATTTGATAAGCAGTTTTTTATTACAAAATGAATAGATTGAATTAAAGTGAGGGCTAGCAAACATCTAAATGTAAAGCAAAGTAATTGATAGTGCATGCTATTTTTATAGGTAAAACTGATTTAAAGTTAATTTAGGTAAGAACACAATCACATGGACTGTAAACAGACTGGAAGTGCTTATAAATCAAGATAATTAATCTGAAAGCTAAATGAGTCATTTGAAAAGGAAATGTCATGGAAGGCACCATAGGGATAAACGTTAGATTTGATCTTATTTGCATAGTTATTAATTAGGCTGAGTAGACTACTTCTGGAAACTGTACCAGAAACTGAGCCATTTCCTATACAGCCCTTAGTTTTAATGGGAGGCCTTAGAGCATAGAGCACAACCTGGCCCTGCATTGATCTTGGCTCTGTCACTTACTGGCTTTGACCTTGGGCAAATTAGCTAAGGGCTGTAAGCCACAGCTTCCTCATGGACACACTGGGGATAGCAGTAGTGGCCATCTCACAGGATCTCGCCGTCATTAACGAGATGATGCATATAAATTGCCTAGCACAGTCCCTGGCATGCAGTCAGCACCCCATGAATGGTAACTGTTAATAATATAATCACGGTAAAAACCAAGAGGACGTGTGTTCCTATCTAGAAAGAGAAGCAGTGCCCTGAAGAGCTGCAGAGTAATCCTTTGCCTAAACTTGGCCATGGTTAAAAGCTGACTGAAAGTCACCTTAACAAGTTCAGAACTCTGGGGAGAACTTACTGAGGAAGCAGACCTTTCCCTGTTAGAGTGACTGTCAGATTAATTTCTAAACCAAAAAAAAAAAGGAAAGAAATCTTAGTAGCCTTGCCTCAAGAGAAGAAGACAGAGATTGACTTAATAATGATTGACCAGTACAGAAAACCTGCATTATGGGGACACTAGTATGTTATCCTGCCTCAGTATTGCTAAAAACAGAAGAGAGTTTAAGGTAAGAGGAGTATTTTGATGTAGAAACAAACTTCAATGGAATAAAAGTACTATTATACTGTATTGTGTTACCAACTGACAGTATAAGACTGTCTTCCTTGAGATTATTTACGAACAGATACAGGTGGCTGAAGAATTTTGATTTTATCGTGGAATGGTCTGAAAGGAGCCTTTGAGAATTTTAACCTTTGTATTTTAAATACGAGGTTGGGGGCTGATGGTGAACCTAGAGCAAGGGGCCAGTTAGGATGGAAGAGTATTAAACCAGAATCTCACTTTTTAGCCTCCCTCCATCACTTTGGTAAGTTTATGATTTATAACTGGGTCATGGACAACTATCAAAATTGTGTATCTTTTGAACTGTCAAGTCAATGTTTTGGCTAGAAAACTAGTAAGCATGTGCTTTATGAATGTTATTTCATGTCATCTTCACTGCAGTTTGCTGAACTAGGCACTTCTCCATTTTGTAGATGAAGAAACTGTGAAGTAAGTTTTCCTCAGGCAGGTGAATTCACCAGGCAAGGCCAAGGCCTCACTGATTTGGCTGGTGAAGGTGCAGTGAGCCACCTTTAGATTTCAGCTGTTGCTTACATAGCCTGTAGAAGGAAAGTAGCCAAAGGCGCCAGCTTCCCATGGTCCTTCTACCGCTCACCAAAAAAGAACGACACTGAAACAAAAAGGGCTATACTGGTTTCCCAGAGCTGCCAGAACAAGGTACTGAGTGGCTTAAACAACAGAAGTCTATTGTCTCACAGCCATGGAGCCTGGAAGTCCAAGATCTAGGTACCAGCAGTGTTGGTTCCTTCTGAGGGGTATGAGGAAGAATCTGTTCCAGGCCTCTGCCCCAGCTTCTGGTGGTTTGCTGGCAATCTTTGGCATTCCTTATCTTATAAAAGCATCACCCCAATCTCTGGCTTCATCCTCACATGACGTTCTCCCTGTGTGTATGTCTCTGTGCCCAAGTTTCCCCTTTTTTTAAGGATACCAGTCATATTGGATTAGGGCCCACCCTAATGACCTCATTTTAATTTGATTACCTCTCTAAAGACACTTTCTCCAAGAAAGGTTACATTCTGAGTTAATGGGACTTAGGACTCCAACATATCTTTTTGAGGGGACACAATTTAATCTGTAATGGAGTGGATGATTACAACGCAAGCTGTGAAAAACCCCATTGCTGAGGAGTCAGTTCTAGACTGCAGCTAAGAGGCTTTATATCCCACAACTCTGTTCTGAGGAGGGCAAGTCAGGAAGCCTCACACCTCTTCAGAATCTGAGAGGTGGTGAGAAACTGCCTCGTGACAGCCTCCCAGAGGAGATTAGGAGGTAAGTGGGAGGTGGCCTTGTAGCAGCTCCTCACAGCCCTCCCATCCTCTCCAGGAGAATCACAAGGCATCCTGCCAAGATGCAGGTGAGCTCTGGTTCAAATCTTTGCCTGCGTGGGCTCTGTAGATACATGCAAGTTTGCCAGGGCACCATGGTGGAGCCATTCCTCTATGTCATATAGCCATAAAATAGGGACTCAAATTCCAGTGCAGATCTGCCTCACACTAAGTGTATGTTCCTTGATGCTTGCTATCCCCCTAGACACACCAAATCTTTTGTCAACTGGTTGCTGACATTTTGTTGATGTCTAGGAGTCACAAGTCAGTTTCCCCCAGAAAGCAGACTCTAAAACAGAGATTAGCGTACTGGAAGCTTATTATCAGATGCTGTCAGAATCAGCACCTGCAGATGGCCAGTGGAGGAAGCAGGATTGGGAGGGAGAAGCTGGACTTGTATGCATTTACAACAAAGGCCTCAGCTGACCCGCAGGCAGCTCTAAATGAGGGTAGCCTTTCAGCGTTGTCCCAAGGTGCAGTAAGGGGTTTCTTAGTCCAGCCCATAAAAAGCAGACTTTTTTATTTATATAAATATGACTGCATTTCCAGTAGCTACCACAAGACAAACAATGATGCCTACATGTATGGTTTTATTATCATAAAATATACATTTTTTGTCTATATGCAAATATACATACATACATGTATATATCATATGTTAGTAAAGAATGACTTGGGAATCTTTTACTCAGTGCAATAATCTCATTTATCTGTATTTGAACTCATCACACAATTTTGAATATGGTTCAAAGATGGGGTCCTTATTCTGACTCCTTGGATGACTTTTATTGGGTTTGTGAATCCCAGAAGTTCTGTGCAAAAATGTGTGTTTTTGAAAATATGTACTTTTCTGGAATAAGGATTTGAATCTTTCATCATGTTCTTAGAGAGGTCCATGTCCCCTCCCCCACAAAATTAAGAAGGATTGTGTAAGGAAGTATAGAAAGTCAAGTTGATGTTGCTTTGTAAGCTGCTCTTTCCCCACTCCACATACACAGCAGCAATAGATAAAAATCTAAAAAGAGCATATAAAAAGTCAGAACCATGCCTTCCTCTCCTCCTCCTAAAAAAGATATATCTATAGACAAAGTAAACACAAGGCAGAGAGTGAGACTGAAGACACTGTGGGCTCAGATTCATAAACAGGGAGGGGAAACCAATGGTTTAGCTCTGGTGGAGTGTCAGGACTCAAAGAGCTCTGCATAATATGTTGGACTAGAGCATACACTCTGCTAGAAAAGACGGGCAGGTGGTGGTTGTCCTCCCTCACTCTAGAGGGGAGGCAGTAATCACTGCTGCAAATTGCTGCCTGCTGTGACCTCTAACTTATATAAAGCTTTGATCCAAGGAAAAGAGCAGGACAGAGACATGGCCTCTTTATCAGGAAATGAGATGACACCTCTATTGCATCATCAGCAATATAACCATTGGGCAGGAACCCAGACACCATGCCAACTTGATTCTGAGCTAGGAGTACAAGTAGAAGAACTGCAAAAACCTCTAACCAAGGAGGCGGGTGATTAGGCAGAGAGCATTAGCAGTTCTCTCCCATACAAGATGGGCCTGCACGCACACATTCCAAAGCACCTGAAGAACTCTGACCTTACAGCATCAGCCAATCAAATCAACAGTCAGAACCTGAATTCAGGGACCGGCACTATGGCCAAGTGGTTAAGTTCATGTGCTTCGCTTCCTGCGGCCCAGGGTTTCACTGGTTCAGATCCTGGGCACGGACATGGCACCACTCGTCAGGCCACGTTGAGGCAGCATCCCAAGTGCCACAACTAGAAGGACCTACAACTAAAAATACACAACTATGTGCTGGGGGGATTTGGGGAGAAAAAAGCAGGAAAAAAAGAAAAGAAAAGAAAAGATTGGCAACAGTTGTTAGCTCAGGTGCCAATCTTTAAAAAAAAAAAAGAAGAATCTGAATTCACTGGAGATTACAGTAAAATCAAAAAGCGTTCTTTGAACAAAAGAAGCCTAACATCCTCAAAGAGATCAATGGAGGAATAGTAGCCATAAAAACAAAAACAAGAAGAACAGGAGAGCTGAATAAGGGGCAAAAACAGGCAGAAATGAAGTGTAAGTAGATATGGAAAAAAACAATTAGAAATATCAGAAATGAGTAATGGATTCATCAAAATGAAAGAGAAAAATCAGACAATACTAGACACAGTTGAAGGGAGAATTAGTAAGTAGGAAGCTATTACTGGAGAATTCATCCAGAATACAGCATAAATACATAAAGATAAAAAAAAAACTGAAATTGATCAGTTAAGAGAAATGGAATATAGATTAAGAAGTGCCACAGTAGATATTATTACAGTTCCAGAGGAGAATGAAAGGAATGGCAGAGAAGTAGTGGCTGGAATTTTTCCAGATAAGAACAAGACATGAACCCTCTGGATGAAAGCACACTCTGAGTACTGAGCAGAATAAATAAAGATAATGCAGGCCTGGCCTAATCAGAATCAAACTGCAGAGCCTTGGGTCTAAAGATAAAACTTCAAAACTGCCAGGAAGAAAAGACAGACTTCCTATGAAGAAATAGCACTACTGACAGTAGACTTCTCATCATTACTAATAGATACAGAAAAACGTTTTCAAAGTGCTGAGGGGAGACTCTATAAACCTACAGCTTTGCACCCTGCCAAATTATGTAAGTGTGAGGAGTTTCAGACATGTAAATACTGAGAGCCTTTGCCTCCCAAATACTTTCAATGAAAAAAACTATTAAAGGATATTCATCTGCAAGAACAAAAGTGAGAAAGAAGACTGTCAGGAACTGTGAAAGACCTAGGATTTTACCCTACCTGCAAGTTAACAAGGAAGCCTGCCACAGATTCTCGGCTGCTGGCAGAATGACACGAGATTCCTGGGTCAGAGACAAAAGACTTTATTACCCATGGCACAGAGGCAGCATAAGTTTCCTGTTCACATTGCTTCTCCTAACCTCCCAAATCCCATAGGGGTAATGTGGAGCAGCTCAGGTGGATGCTGCTCACACGCTGGGCCTAGAGCACAGTGAAAAGCTGAAGTTTAGGAACCCTCCAGTCTTTTGTTGGTTGGTTTGTGTTTGTTTGCTTGCTTGTTTTCCTGCCAATCTTTTAAAGAGGTTGTTAGCAAACCTGCCCCATCTTTGCCCCTGAGGAAGATGTTATCTTTATTATCCTGGTGAAGAAACAAATCTCCTCTCCTCACCCAAGGGAAAGACTACCTCTGTCTTCCAAGGTTGTTTGTTATACAAGTGGTTACAAGTGTCTGGAAGTTCCATGGAGAATTGTCTCCCAACAAAGAGGTGGAATGCAAAAAATAAATATAGAATTAAAAAACAATTTTTTGACTTCAGTTGTGTTGCTTTAAATAACTTGTTATTTTGTGTGTGCTTTTTAAAAAATAAAAACTCTAATAGTTGGGAAGAGGAGCTGTTAAAAAAGTTTTTTTAAGTTCCTATCTCATTTGGGAGCTGAAGAGAGACCCTAAATAAATTTAGGCTTTAGAACAATTTATTAAAGGATATTTACATGTATGTGTGTGTGTGTGCGCATCTGTGTGTTAAAGAATAGAAATGCAATTTACAGTTTTTTTAACTGAAGAGATAAAAATATTAGAATATTTTAAAAAATTGATCAAGCCAGTAGAAGGCAGGAAGGAGAAAATTTATGGAAAGATAAAGCTTATGGCATATATCTAAAGAGGTATTTAGAGGAACATTTATAACCTTAAATGCTTTTGTTTAAAAGTAAGAAAGCCTCAAAATACATGAGTTATTCTTTCACCTAAATAAGCTGGAGAAAGAGCAGAATAAAGCCAACTAAACAAGAAGAAAGATGATAAAGAGAAGAGCAGGAATTAATTGGAGTTAGAGAGAAATGCACCCACTTTTCTCTGTCTCCTGTTAAGTGACTGGACTCTGGTACTTCAACTTTCTCACCTGCAAATCGGTGACTCAGGTCTGAAGGGACAGTGAGCCTTTAAAGGAGAAAGAGAGGGGTGGGAGTAGAGTAAAACTTAGTAAACAAAGCTATTTCAAAGAAAAGAAAAAGAGAAGGATAACAACATCTTTGAAAACCAAATTCATGTAGCCCAGATGATGGGCAGGATTGTCCTTTTGGGAACCATAATTATTATTTTTAAAAATCCAAACTCTCCTGGAAAACTTGGGAAGTTTCACACAGACTCCATCGTATGGTCAGTTCAACAAGAGTTCAACAAGCGTTTATTATCCAGGCGCTGTGCTGCTGCTGCTGCTGGGCTAACTGATGCTGGATGAATCAGACATGAGTGCGGCCTGGAGGACAAAAAGGCAGAGAAGTGAACCTCAGGGGGCCACTTAATACCATGAGGGGACTTGCATTGAGGTCAGGGAAGCGCATAACTCCGTGATTGCCCTGCTCCCAAACCCAACAGGGAAGAAAACAGTTCTTGGTTTGGAAGTGTCAATAATTGGCAGAAATAGGAGGTTTTAAAAAGGGCAAACTATATGGGGCTGGCCCCGTGGCCTAGTGGTTAAGTTTGCGCACTCCGCTGCAGGCGGCCCAGTGTTTCGTTAGTTCGAATCCTGGGCGTGGACATGGCACTGCTCATCAGACCACGCTGAGGCGGCGTCCCACATGCCACAACTAGAAGAACCCACAACGAGGAATACACAACTATGTACCGGGGGGCTTTGAGGAGAAAAAGGAAAAAATAAAATCTTTAAAAAAAAAAAAAAGGGCAAACTATGAAAAACGTTGATAAATCCCTAGGATTAACCTAACCTGATAAATAAGGGTATTATTCCAAGATCATTAGAGGTAGCCACAGTGCAATAAATGTAAGAATAATGTAGGGAACAAAAAAAAAATTTTTTCCTTTTACCCTTATAAGTATCTGCTGGTGCTCTGTAACCAAAGACAAATAAGAGAAAAACAAGTTTATTAATATGTGCTTCACACATGTAACACATAGGAGTACCCAGAGATGGGTAATTCAGAGGTTTGGTTAGATCTTGGGCTTATGTATCAGTTTGGCAAAAAACCAAAACTTTTTAGAGAAGTGATAAGACAAAGGAAAATGACGAGTTTCTAGGAGTAGCGAATTGTGGAAAAGCGAATATACAGGAAACTAATGGAAGATATGAACTAGTTAGTAAAGATTTTTATGTAGATTCCTCTGATGCCATCTCTGAGCTGATAAGGGTCTTGAGTTGTCTCCATTGATTAACTTCTGTCCTTCCTAGTAGAGAGGGGAGGTGGGACACCTTTGCAAATTTGTGTCCTGTTCTTAGGCAAATCAGAGGAGAGGCAAGAGCTTTTCTTATATTAGCTTCTTCTCAATTGCCTTCAGCTCAAAATAACCCTTATACCAAAGTAGCATATTTTGGAAGGTAGCATATTTTACTATCCTCTAATAAGAAGAGAGTGTTAAAAGATGTTTAGCATCAATCTGCATGAAGGGACTAAAGTATAAGTTGGGGCTGATCTTCCTGTGGTGTGCCACCTGCCTCTACCCCAACCCAACCAACACCTCTAGTATGCAAAGGTCACTCAGTGCATTTGCTGCACAAATCAAGGTTGAACCATAACTCCTTTGCATCGTAAAGATAAAGTTGAAATCCCTTTTTTACCCTTCTTAAATACTTTTCCCTCCTTTCCCAGAGGCAGTGATTGTTCCAAAGTCCTGTATAGCCTTCCCACATTTGTTTTAATACAACTTATGCATATATATTAATGCTATACCTGATTTTAAACTTCCTATAAATATCGTACTGAGCACATCTTATTACAACTTACTTTTTAAAAAAACTCAACATCATGTTTTTTAATTTTAGCCATAGTGATATATGTATCTCCAGTTTGTTCACTTAACTCTTGTATATTGTGTGTATAATATAACAATATATATGAAATAGTAACTGTATGAGGGTGGTACTAATAATATTTCCATTTTTCACATGAGAAAATTGAAAGCAAATTAAGCAGTTTGTCCAAGCCATATAGCTAATAAGAGAGATTCAAATTTAGGATCACAAATGTTTGCCTATTCCATTCCAATTCATTTAGTTCACAGCTTTTTCTTGTTTATTGCCTTAGTTAGGATTTATAATGTAATGGGGCAAGGAAGGGTGAGAGTGGGTGCCCTTATCTTACTCTAGACTTTATTTGGAATGCTCCTAAAAATTTTCTTTAACATCAAATATGATGTTTGCTACAGGTTTTCATTAATTACCTTGTTAAGGAGGTTGCCTTCTATATTTTTTTTAATAATGAATAAATATTACATTTATCAGGTGCTTTTGTTCTTTGTATCAATAAAGTTTTCAGGAACCGTGGTGTTTTGTTGAGAGCCCCTGGATGGCGGCTTTGTTAGTTCATTTGAAATGTGTGTCCTAAACCAAGGCATTTGTTTGACGACTTTATTGATATTTCAATTTGAACAATCATTTATGTTTGAATATTTGGTTCTTCAGAGGTTTTGCCATTTGAAAAATGTTACGCTTTTTCTGATCAATGATTCAAAAAAGGGTTGATAGTGATATCAGACTTGGTGTAAATCAATTTATAAATTTTCCCTTCTAACGAAATTATGGCTTTAGCAAATATTCCCTTCAGATTTCATAGTTATAAAATGAAACATTTTTTATTGTGGCAGTAACTTATAGACCAAAGCATGTATATATATATAATATATATATAATTGTGATGTACATATGTATACACCATGTAAACAAATGTAGTAACTTCTGAAAGTATCTAATTTTAAATGTCTGTCCAATATAATGATGAACTAATGAGCTCTAATAAACTGGAAAAAGTGGAATAAACTGGGGAAATGGCTACATTTGTGTGTATCACATCTTTAGAGGCGCACTTTGAAAAATAACTTCCTAAATGACTACTTATCAGCCCAGTCCTTTATTTAATTATTAGAAATACTAACATAATAACATTACTAATTGAAATATCAATTTTGACAAGGCTTTACTTATTTCTGTATTAAAATGGCTTCCTGAAAGTGTCACAAGAAGTTAATGAATCACTTGTTAATTAAATTTGAACTTTTCTCCTCTACTACTCAAATGGAAAAAACTGAAATATGATATATTCAAATTGCTTTATACTAAATTGAACATTAATGATGATGTAAATATAATATATGGTAATGTTATGCATGAATGTGAGAAGAATCTGTAACATTTATAATAGAATTTGCTAATTTTGAATATTGACTTATCTTTTAAGTTCATTTTGTTCTTAAAAATTCAAGTGCTGAAATAATATTTTACCAGCATTTTCTAATTAACCAAGTGTAACTTTCATGAATTTAAGCATTCTCATCCAACTAACAAATCCATCTATCTTTTCTTCTCTTGTTTTGTTAGCATCTTAGCAAATATCCTGCTGTGATAAATGACATCTCATTCTGGTTGCCCTCTGAGAATTACTCAGAAAACGATTTCTATGACTTAGTCCGAACAATTGGAGGAGACCTGGTGGAAAAAGTTGATCTCATAGACAAGTTTGAACATCCAAAGTAAGTAAAAATCTTTCTGATTTTATCCTTTTTTGTCTCTATGTGGTAAATAGCATATGGAGACATATAATAATATTTTGCTGAAATCCAATGCATATGAGACAAAATGTCTTCTGAATTTATAGTGAATGTATAGCTTATCAGAAACACCTTTTATATCAGTCCTTTCTGAAAATCTTTCTAAAATGCATTTTTAATCTCTCCTGCCTTAGTAAAGAAAATATATGAAACAGAATGTTTTAAAGATCTTGTTGTTTTCTGGTATTGTTTTTGAAAGTGATTTCTTACCATATCCCATCCCAGGAACAGAGGAGATGAGGCAGAAAGAGGAGTTTGTGGAGAAAAAGCTGTTTTGTTAGTCTCTTTGTGAATGTTTCTTGAGTACTTACCACAGGCCAAAACCTGTATTAGGTTCTGGGATAAAGTTTGGTGACTTTATCAGGATTCATCTTAGTGTTGACCTGTTCTCCTGGTGTGTCTGTGTGTCTATAGTTGTCTCTATAATCAGATTTGAGTCTGCTTTGGTTTTAGGAAAGTTTTGTGGAATTATATCTTTAAGGCTTTGTTCTGATCTGTTGTGTTCTGTTGCATTCTTCAGAGATTTCACTTATACATGAATAGACTCTCTTTTGTCTGACTTCTCTACCTATTAATTTCTCTCTAATGTTTTCAAACCCTTTATTTCCACTTCGTTTTGAATACTTTCCTCATTGTTATCTCTTCTGTCCCTTACTCTGTTTTCTGTGGTCTCTCCTTCCTTGCACACATTCCATTTCCATTTTCAGTAACTTTGTTTTTCACCCTTTTCTGAGTTCTGCAAGCTCACCTTTCAGGTCCTCCTGTTTTTTTTGCCATCTCTCTCTATTTCAGCTGTGTGATTTTTCTTCATAGAGAAATTTATTCACTTTGTTTTTAGAATTTATTGTAAAATATTTCTCCAGAAATTTCATATGATCCAATGGCAGCGTTTTTCTATGACTTCTCTGTAAGTAAGTTTTCTTGCCATTTTCCATATTTTTTTCCTATTTTTTGATTGATGTAGGTGTGGTCTGCATATGGTTACTTTTTTGTCACTCATATTTGAATGCATTGGGTCTTCTAAACCAGCTATTTGCACAAGATTGAGGTGTAAGGCTGAGGGTTGACATGGCAAGGAGGTGCTAGGGTGCTCATTCAGGCTAGTTGTTTTCAAATCACAAGGCTTTCTTTTTCTCCAATGCCAAGAAACCAACTCTTTCTTTAAATATGGCTCACTTATTTCTTTGATTGTTTCTGTAGGTCTGCCTCCCACCCAAAATCTCACCTTGTTACAGATAGAAGGTTTACCTTTGTTTACCCAGTTTCATCACTTTCTGGTGAAATAGACCTTGCACATGAGATTGTAACCCTCAGCTCCGAGAAATGTATTTTCGCTGGTGTTTTCTGAGATATGCCACTCTGTGTGTTTCTTCTCTTCACTTCTCCCCTTTGTCTTCTACTTTATTTTGGTTGCTTTTTGGCAGCCTTTAAGTATATTTTGGAGCTTGCAGATGATATCTGTTTCCTAGCTTTACAGAAAATAGAATGTATGGGGTTGCTTGAGTCTCTGACACAATGGAGTACCCTTCAGCCCTGGACTTTGATGTGAGAGAGAAATTTCCAGGAGTTTACATGTTGATACTGAAGGTCTGGTTATTTACTTTTGAAGAGGAGGAAAAATATGAGGAAAAGATTGTTGGCTAAGTATTAACTGATATGCCAAGGGCATGACTTGTCATTTTTTTCCCATTCTTATTTAATATGCAGAAAACCATCTGGAATCAAGGATTCAGAATCCATTCTTAATTTTTTATTTCTCAAGCTCTTTCTTCTTGATGTTGCCTTAGCTCCACCTCTACTTCCCATATCACCAATGTTAAAAGGAAGATGAGGAACCCTTTTTGGTTGGAGATTGTCAGAACCTAAAGGTTACAGAGCACTGTTATTGCCCTGGATGTGGGGTAGCTGTGGTTTTGGGGAGGGGTTAATATTGAGTCTTGGTGACTTGTAATGAACAGGGTAAATGCAGAATGAGCATGTAGTTGGAGAGTTGCAGTGGGAGTGGGATAGCGTCAGGGTCCTGTGGACCCAGAGACAGAAAGGGCAAGCAGACAGTTCACTAAAAAGGAAAATCACTGCACTGTATGGAAGTACTCTGTTAACACAGGTCTACGCACACAACCCCATACCTACTGGTAAAAGGAGAATTTGTCCACTCCTTCTGAAGGAGGCAGCACTTTTGCCTGGAAATTTGAAAACAAACAACCAACGAAAAACTAGTTCTCACTGGCACTGATATTACCGTCTCTTAAATAAATGTTAAACAAATATCTGTCATTTTGGAGCTATGCCAAATGATTAGGCTGCGCAGAGTGTGCACCTATCTTAGTAAGAGACTTGGTGATTGGAGTGAGGTTCCTGTGGCAGAGATTGCTACTTATCTTTCAATATCCAACCCCCATTTGAAAAATAACACAAGGTTGACTTTTTAATCCAAGCAACTTGCCAGCCAACTAAAAGTCTACACTTCTGAGCCTCCACTACAGCTAGGTGTATCTATGTGGCCAAGTTTAGCCAATGATTTGTAATTAGAAGTGGTTAGTGATATTTCCAGAAGTTTCCTTAAAAGATGGGTTGAGGCTATTCTTTTTCTTTCTGCTATTTGGATGTGAATGTAATGGCTGGTACTTTGGCAACCATTTTGGACCATGGTATGATCTTGGCAATGGAAGCTGTGTAGAGTACAGCCTGGGTGCTGACACTAGAGTGTCAATTCAGCCCTGGACTTTTCTTTGAGAGAGAAGTATCTTGTTTAAGCCACTATTTTTCAGTTCTTAATTACTAACAACCAAAGTAAACCTTGATCTTAAAGTCCTAAGGAAAAGGACATACTTGAGGAAAAGGATACATTATTTAGTAATGGCAGCTCACTTTGTAATGAGTCTCAGGAAATATCTCAGGCAGGGGGTAACAAACTTTTTCTGTTAAGGGCCAGGTAGTAAATATTTTTTACTTTGTGGGCCATACAATCTATGTCATCTACTCAACTTTGCCATTGCAAAAGCAGCATAGACAAGATAAAATCAAGTGAGCATGGCTGTGTTCCAGTAAAGCTTTAAGCATAAAAACAGATGGTGGGCTAGATTCAGCCCATAGTTTACTGACCCCTGACATAAAGGAGGGAGACACATGTAATTTTTAAATGACCTCCCCCACACACAGATTCTAAAGTGCTCCCCTAGGAGGTCATTCTTCCCTGAGCACCCTGCACCCTCCCGTGTTCCTCCCACTAAGAGTCCCTGACTTGGGTGGTGGCAAATGAAGGCTCACCTGACCTTTCACTCATCAATGCATACCTTGACCTCAAGATTTATTTTATTCTATCAACACATAAATTAAATATTGCCAGATAGTCCAAAAGAGCTCTTTGCCTTTCTTTGCCTAACATCAAAAACTGAGAATTGCTAGTACTGAGTGAAAGACAAAGGCCCTCTCTGCAATAAGCAGGTAGTTGAACAAATTAGGTGTTATTATTTTTTTAACAAGAATAGATCCCACAATGTTTCAGGGAGACATAAACTGCTTAATGTGAGCCTAATTTCATAATGTTAGACAAATGGGCAAATTTTTTCTTGATTACAAATAAGAGTCTGTGCCCTGAAGGAGGAATGATGTTCAGATTAGAAGAAGATGACATTTTGTTTCAGTTTGTCATTCAGAACCTTCTCCCAGAGCATCTTTGCCACTTAATTTATAAGCCACTAAATGTGCAGAAGAGTTCTTGTAGTTCCAAATTTCATGTAACAAAAAATATAGCAATGCTTCCCTCTGGAGAGGAGAGCTGGGGTCACCGTATGTGCTTTGATACCTTTGGAATATTGTACTATATCCATGTCCTGAAAAATGAGAAAACTTAAGAAAACAAATTATATTTGTCAACATACTAACCTGGATATCTCTTGTTCGACACATTTATGAATATGTTGATTATTTTAGTCTCTGAGTCTATGCAACTTAAGGAGTTATGGTGTATAGTGTTTATTTTCTGCTATAACACAATTGCTCAAAGTATTTCTTAGCCTGGGGTTAGGAGAAAGAGCAAAGAAGAGCAAAAGGAAACTTAACTGTTGTGTTCAACTACTATCACTTCATTCGGGAATGCTGGCCAATTATATTTGAATTGTGGAGATGGCCTATAAAGGAAAGCAAATAGGACAGATTTAGTTTGTGCATAAGGCAGAACTTTTTGAAAATTAGAATTAGGGAATTTAAAAGAAGTGTTTGATTTGAGTACAAGAAATGGGTGGTAGTGAAAAATGTCCCAGGTGCCTGCAGCAGCGGCTGCCTGGAGATGTTCCCGAACCGCTTCTGCTCATAGACTTACACCTTGCTCCTGGGGCTACTGCTTGCTTTGCCACGTCCTATTCATACCGTCATGGACACAATTTCCCAAATCCATCAACTGTGAGTCAGGGTGTGGTTGGGGCTAAGATGCTAGAGGTGAGCGGGCTGAACTAATGGACGCCAAAGGTGAGTCTCAGCTCTCCTCAGTCCTACTTGATGTCCCTAATGCTTATGTTCTTTGTGACCGACCACTTGCAGTTTTTAAAAAATTGGCATAAGTAGTATACTGGAACATTTGTCATCATTTTTAACAGAATTCTGAAAAGGGACGTCACCACAAGAGGCACCTTCTCAGTATAGCTGGCCTCACTTCTGAGAGGGTGTGAGTCATGGACATTACCTGTTTATAACTCTTTATGGTATAGTGGGCACAACTGTAGATGAAGCAGTTCAAGTGACTTCTCCTTCCTTCTTCCCCTCCTCCAGTCTTTCCGCCTCTTCTTTCTTTTTTTGGTGTGTTTATTTGTTTTTGCTTTGTCAAATTACACCCAATAAAAATGCCAACACATAAAACTTTGAAAATAAAAAAGGTGGAGATGCACCCATCATCTCAACCTTCTAACACAAATTTAACATTTTTACATTTTCCCAGTCTTGACTTTTCCATACATGTACATCACATGACATAAACCCTTGAATACGGAAAGGTAGTATATGTTTTGTATTATCACCCCCATGGTCTAGGGCAGGGTTTTCAACCTCTGCACTAGTGATATTTTGGGCCAGATAATTCTTTGTTGTGGGGGCTGTCCTGTGCATTGTAAGATGTTTAGCAGTACCTCTGGCCTCTATTCACTAGATATCAGTAGCACACACCCAATCCTACCCCTCTTATAATGATCAGAGGTGCCACTTGACAGGCAAAATTGCCCCCATTTGAGAATGACTGGAATATCATTTAGTGGAGAATGTCTTATTTCTTATGAAAAATATTTCTTAAAATTGTGCTTTATTTTTATCTTATGACCAGTGGGGAGAAGGGCTAGAAGGACCTCACAAGAGGGAGGTGTTCTAGTGAGGGTTCTTGTGGTTCCAAGGAAGACACTTGATGCAACATGGGAAAAGCTGGACAAACCAACTAGGCTTCAGAAAGAGCAGAAACTAAGGCGGGTCTGACCTTTCTCTGCCTCCATTGCTCTTCTTGGATCTGTCTACCAATTTCTAGTTCTCTATTCCATTTTATTTTCTCACACACACTCTGTCTCACCTCCATGGTCTAGGGCAGGGTTTTCAACCTGGAGGACCAGCTGGTGGACAGGCTCCACTTGAGTTAGATGCCTGCCCTTGGTCTAATTAGCTACATGGGTCAAGTGGACAGGCCTCTAACCTTGTTTTACAAGTCAGTAGGTTTACTCTTTATACAGATCTTTCTTTGTTTCCTCTTTAACCTGAACTCGGTAGCTTATGACTCAGGCACTACCATTTTTAGACTTCCTTGAACTTCATGCAAAACGCGTGTCATAGATACATTTGCCAACTGATTCTTGAGTTCCTGTGTTATGGGAAACATTGGGCTAATTGGGCCCACAAAGATGTTGAGGCAAGATCCTAGTTTTTATGGAGCCAAATAACACAGGAAGTAAATTGGAAATAAAAAGCATAAGGTGACAATAAGGTTGGTTAAGCCTAATAAATGGCCTGCACAGTTTCTTGTACACATTGATGCTCAGTAAACTTTTGTTGAATTCAAATGAGAGGCACATATCTAGGGCAATAGATTCAGAGGAAAGTGGCCATTGTTCTGGGAAGATTTACCAAGGAGACAGGATAGCAAGCTCTGTATGTTTGTCTCCCTTCTATAAACCTTGTTAATGAGATGTACACAATCCTGATTCTAATTAATGTGAGTAAGTGCTCTAAAGAGAAACCTTCAGCTTCTGTAGGAAGAACTCTGGATTGTTAGGTTCTTTTGTTGCCAGGACAGATTTACTCATGGTGGCCCCTTTAAGACAAAGGGGATTTATTTAAGGATACACCTGAATCAGAATTGGAGTGCTGTTCAGAACCAAGGCAGATCTGAGGGCCAGATAACTTTGCATGTGGTTGCTTCTGGTTCTGTCCCTCTCCTTGCTCCTCCCGACCAGTGTCTATATCCTCCACCCTCCTGCTCCCTCCTGCTCAGTACTTACACACACATTAACCTCTCCACCTTTTTCTGCATTGCCAAACTCTTTTCTGACCAGTTCTCTCCATTGTCCCAGTACAGATTCTGGAAGGAGCTAACCTAATTGACTGAGTAAACTGCCATCACCCCTTTAGGGCAGAACCCTGTGTACCAGGCTGCCACGTAGGGTTCTGGTTAGTCTGTGGATGTACCACTGTTGGGTAAAGAGCCCATTGTTGATCTAGTTAGAGACCACTAGTAAAATGGCCCAGCCAGCTTTCCAGAACAAGAAGCCACAGGCTGAGCATTTTCAACTGAAAGGGTTCACTGAACATTTTTTCAGAACAGACACCCAACTACTTCCTTCCTTTTCCCTCATCCCCCACCAGTCTATTCTATCTATAGAACTCTATGTAACTGCTCCAAATTGTTGACTCATTCATATCTTTCAGTTTCTATTTGCATTTAAATTTTTCTAGGCTATTCTACTTGGTGGAAACTCCTTAGGGCACTATGGCCAAGTGGCTCTTTTCCATCTTCCAGCAACATTTATATTAGTGGAAGGGGGCCCACTATGTGATGCTTGGTAGATAGTTAATTAATCCTTCTTCATTCCTTAGAGGATCTTTTATTGAATGACTGGAAGTAGTTTATGACATAAAAAGTAGAGGCAATGTTGTCCAATGAAAAGAGCTCAGAATTCAGAGTCAGAAGCTGTGAGTTGAGTCTTGACTTTCCACATCTTAGATGTCTGATACTGGAACTCTCTGAGCCTCAGTTTCCTTATCTACCAACTGATAATACTAATCTCATCCTTAATTGGTAGCTGCAAAAGTTAGATGAGCCAGTATATGTGAAATGCTTCAAAAACTGCACAGAGTTTTTTTTTTTTTTTTAATGTTAGCTATTAGAGTAAAAACCAGTAACTTTTACAATCAACTTATCTTGTTTATTAAAATAAAGAATAATTTCAGTATAGCTAGGAGTCTTGGATTTGGCAGCCAAATGCAGACTAGGAAGTTCTGGTAATAAAGGGAAGCAGAATGAGACTATATAAAACTGTCATTCTGAAATGATGCATGTTCTTATTGCAACTTAAGGAGTAAATTTTTAATCAGAAAAAATAAAAATGCTTTGTAAAGTGGCATAGATGCTGGTTGGCAGAGCTATGTAGTCAATATGTCTGTTCCCTGGGTTGTATGTGGGAAAATACTATGGACAATGGCAGGTGGGATGACATCTCTGGTTTGCATATCACTCCCTGGTCTTGTTTCTTTTGTCAGAGCCAAATAAGTGCAGTTATCTGAACTTAAAGATTGGCCAGCAATGAAAAGCCAGCTACAGCTAATCTTGGGAGAGCTTATCAGAAGTTGTGTCCCCTTGAAATTGACAGCATATAGTACCAAGGAGATGGCTAAAGGCAGCTAGGCCTGCTCTAGATCTTGCCTGGCTTCTTTCCCTTTCTTCATTTATTTCAGTGCTGGTGTTGTGAATATAAGCACTTTTATTGTTGTGGTTCAGACACCCCAGAAAGCAATTCTAAGAAAACTATTTTTAGTCTAGATATTTGTTTTTCCCTACCTTCCTTCCCTTCCCTCCTTTCCAAAGCCTTTTTAAAGCAGTCCATAAGGGTTGCATTTCGTCACTGTCACATAGCAGCCCCGTTTGCCACCAGCGTTAGACAAATTAAAACACAATTAGTTCAGTCCCCGAACACCTTGTTCTGCCTCGTCCCCCAGCACGTCACCATTTGCTGAAGGATTCTTTGGGATTACCTTCAGAGCTGACCTGGCAGGGCCCCAGGAGTAGTGTGTCTGCACAGAGCAGGAGGAAGGAAGAAGAGTACTTGACAAGAGCCAGACAAGGAGAGAGGCCAGGCGCCTAATGAGCTGGATCTTTAGGGACCTGCTGCATTACAGGACAGCTTTGCGAAAATTAACCATGCAGCCACTCTTTCCTCTTTAACTTTCAATTAGCAGTTTTTGGGCGGTTCTTTGGATATTATCTGCACTTGGCATCCCGTGTACCTTTTTGTAGTGTGGAGATTGAATGCTCTTTCCAAGATGCAAGGTAAGAGTAACTCACATTCCTTGATGTTTCCCTGTCCCACCTCCAGCTGTACTGATCAGGGTAAAGAAAGTTAAAATGCACACCAAGTGCAACCTGTGAGGGGAAATGTCACAGAACTGCTAGAAGAATGGGATGGGGAGGGGCAGGCCCACCCCATGATTTTGGGCAATTATGAGTAAGGCTCTAAATCATTTTGGGTCTTTAGATTTGTTATCCCAATTCACAAGGTCACTTCTTTCCACTGGCTACCACCCAGATTTGATGCCCAGAGCCAGCAATGGGAGTCTGCTCTCCCCCTGCCCACTCCCCACTGTCTGTCCCTGTGTCAGTTACCTTGTTCTTCACACCCCACAGAAGCTTGGCCTTGAATGTACCACAGCCTTCACAGTTAATGATATTGTCTTAGTAACCAAGAGAGGTATGAATCCAAATACATCCTGATGCTATACAACCTCACAGTTGTATATAGGATAACCAAGTAGTTATCCTAATTATAGATTTTGGAGTTGAGTTTCTAAAGATGGACCAATGATTTGTAACAAATTCTCAAGGATATATAGGTGAGACCTATTTGAGTCACTCTTCAAAAATTCAAATTGCTGAACAGCAGAGATGGCCCTGGCAGACTTGGGCCTTGCTGGTCTCCTCCTGCGCAAGAAACAAGCCGTTTTCTGCTGCCAGTCCCTTTGGGCTCCAGCATCACACAAGGTCAGGGTCGTGACTCTCACAGTGGTGCAGGCTGGGGCAGTGCCATGAAGCAGCCCCATGTATCTCTTGGGCTAGTTATTTTCCTTAACTTGGTCAGAACTGAGGCTCAAGTAGCAATGAGGAGAGTGTACCAAAGAAGGCAGGGGGCAGGCACATGTGGGGATGAGAGGTCAACTCCATGGGGAGGGACCGATGGTATGCACAGATGGTTCAAATGGCACCCAAGATCTAGGGCATCTGTCTTATTAGGGACATTTGGGAGAAGCTCAAACAGTCATTGAGCACAGTGTAGGTGTGACAGAGCAGCCACCTGTCTAGCCAGGCCTAGGGGCAGCAATCCAGTTACTAGCAGAATGGAGTAATAGGTAAGGCTTGGTTACAGAGGAGTTTGGAGGCCACTTTCCTGGGATGTGAGGCTCTGATATTGCAGCAGAATCATCAGCAGGACCCCTTGGGTGCTCCACTGGTGAACTGCTGGGCCAGGGCTCCTGATTGTCTCCTCCTTAGACTTGTGATTGGGCTTGGAGTCCAGAACAAGGCTGAATCTAAGACGTGGGGTTCGGGGGCGGGGGGACAGTTAAGTTAGAAAACCTAGGAGACCAGCAGGTCTTTACAGGAGCTTCAGTTTGTTTTGGTTTGTCTTTTTTGTTTTGTTGTAATAGTCTATCGCTTCACTGTGATCTACTTATTCAAGTATAGTTTGGAGCCAGGGAAGGTATTATCATGATAAGAATTTAATTGGGTGTCTAGTGAGGAAAGAGCAAAGTAGAACGTTCCATGAGATTTACATGAAGAAGAGAAGGACACTTCAAGGCAACATAGTGCAAGTAAGGGAATTCCCATATCAGTGGGGGCCACTTATGACAGTAAGAGCAGTAGTCAGACACTTAGGAAATGAATTCAGGAACTTATGTTCAGATATCCTCAGCGTGTCGCCACCCACCTGCTCATACAGATCTCAGTCTCCTGCAAAGTCTCCCTCAAATATTTCTGGAAGTCCTAAAGGCTATCTCATATGTGTTCACGGACAAGCTTATTTCCAGTGAACGTGACAGTGACTTCCACTGGGCCCCCCAGGTTTCTTGCTGGGCATTGCTGGCTCTGCTGCTGCCCCAGCCGGCACACCTTTGAGACTTTGGAGTCTTCATGATGTCCTGTGGTATTTCAGGTTTGTTCAGAGCTGTGCCTTCCTCCACCATACCACAGGTATGGTGTCATACTTGTCACCTGGGACTCAGGAAACTCTGCTTTGAGCCCCATCTTCCTACCTACCTTGCAAAGCGCCTCCCCTAAATCCTTTCCTTAGGCTTTCCCCTTCATGTGAACACTTGCGAATAAAGCCTTGGGGATTCCAGTTCAGGCGTGACTAAATCTCAGATAAGACCAGAATCTTTTCCATGGGAGTACAATTCAGAAATGAGGATAAAATCAACAAAATGCCAGTTGCCTTATAATTATTTGGGAACATAACTATTTTGTAATATGTTCTATGTGTGTAATGTTTCTCCGAGGAGAAAGAATGCTCCACAAGAGTTCTTAGATTCTGTGTTTGCTAGATATGGCTGCTTTCCTTAGCCTCCTCTCCCTCCTGAGGGAAAGCGACAATAGCGAGATGAGGAGAAAGGAAACTAGTAGTGAAAATTAAGCAGGGGAAATATTTGTACAGGAGATGACAGCTGTGGGCTACACATTTACATGGAATTTCACTGGAAGAATCGCTTCTCAGAGCATCATTAAATGTAGTAATTTCTCCTGGCAGATTGTCCTGCAATGCACACGGTATGCAATTCTTGAAATTCTGTAGTGATGGTGGAACAAGCATTTCTGACACGTTCTTCCATTTTAGCAATGCCACACTGCACTGTATTTACACATTTTTCCACCACTGCACTGTGAGTTACTGTCAAGCACTGGGTCTCTAACTTTCTACTATATTGCGGATATAGAACATAATAAGTACTCAATAAACATTTCTGATGAATGAGTGATAAAGAAAAAGAAAGAAAACCCAGCAACAACATATGTTATATCATGTTTTCTTAAGATATAACTGACATCCCTTTCTCTATAGGCCAAAAAGATACCCCAGTTGGTAACATTTTCCATTTGGGTGACCAGAACTCTTTACTATCAATTATGATGGTTTCTTACAGGGCAGAAACAGAGTGGGGTGAGAATTACTCCTTAGAAACAGATACTGGGTTACAGTAAGTTGGGTTCTATGTAAACTGCTGGTTTAAAAATAATGTGTTTTAGACCAATGTTCAGATGGAGAAAAGGAAAACAGAAAAGTGCTTTTAAGAAGGTTGGTCATATCCTATATAAAATATACTTTAAAGCTCTGAGCTGCCCGAATCAGAAAACTGTGGGATATTGGAAGTATGCAAATTATTCATGGTTACCTAGGAAACCTCTTTATGATTGGAAGAGGCGAAATCGCAGGGTTGGATGGAAATTCAAGAAGTCAGATTATAATGTGTGTATGTGTATGTTTGTTGGCTACAAGATGAGGAACAAGGACAATTTTTGGAGGACGGTAACATGAAAGGAAGAAAAAAGTTATCTGTCTGGGGAAGGCAGAGAAACTTTAGATCTCTTGAATGTGGAATTTCCAAACCTCTATGTACTTAAGCCATCCTGTTTAGAGTAATAGAAGTAGTGGACCCTTGACATAGGCTGTCAGCATCCCTTTCTAGAAGCAGCTTTTTCCCCCATGTGCTTGATTGATAGGGGAGCTTCTACATTGGTATGGTGGGACTCTGCCCGTTGGCCTAGTCGATTGGTCCAGGAGTGGGCCCCTAACACCTTAAAGCTGGTCATATTTCTCTGTCATATTTAGATGGAAAATCAAAGAGACTTAAGCTGTGAGTGATAGCCCTATGAACCATTTCCAGTGATGTTTCCCATAGTGGGGAGAATGTGGTGAGCAGAGAGAAAACGAGAAGGAAGCAGCAGAACAGAGATACGAGATGGAGAGAAAACGGCAGTGTGGCTGAGCCCATGGTTCCGTTGTGTTCAAGGGCCCAGCTGCACCTCACCTTTCCCACAGCTCAGTTGCCCACTTCTTCCTCAGATTCAATAAGGGAGTGTAATTCCCTGTTGTTTAAGCTGGTTTGACTTGGGTTTCCATTACTTCAGACCAACTGAGTTCTAAGTTACATGTAATTGCAGACTTCTGGCACTAGAAGAGGCAAGAAGGAAGCGGTAGGCTGAGGTAATCAAACTTCCTTTTCAGGGAACTCTGGAGCACCACAGAGGTGAGGCTGCAGTTGGACCTTGGGCTCCGAATGTTTCTGTTCAGTGAATTTTAAATGGGTCTTTTCCTCTTAGCTAGAGTAGCTAAAAATTAATGCTATCCTCATGTTGTGACTCATTCATTCTAGTGAACATGTATTGAACGCTTACCATAGGTGAGGCATTATGTTGTCTGGATATCTATGGTCAGTAGATATAAAAATGATTTAAGCTCTTGTCCTCAAGGAGCTTACAGTCTGAAAGGAGATCATTGCACATAGATATTTGCAATCCAACATGAAAAGCATCTTAGGTAAGAGATGCACCACCCTGATTTCAAGAAAGGGTAGCACCTTACCTTTGCCTTAAATGTTTAAGAAATGTTTACAGATCATGGTTAAGCTGAATCTTGAAAGACAAACAGGAGTTAGATATGGAAGGGGGCAAGAAATTTCAGGCAGAGTGAGCAGGATGTGCAAAGACAGGAAGATAGAGAGACGAAAGTAATTGTGTGCCCAGCATACAGGAAACATGGAAATGAATCCAGAGAGTTTGGAAGGGGCCAGATCTCAAAGGCCCTGTATTCCCTTGTAAAAATGTGGATTTATCTGGCAGAACATGTGGGGAGTCATTGTGTTAATTCAACTGTTGGCAGTTTATACGTTATTGTCTGCCATGAGACTGTGTTGGCCAGGGGTAAGATTGGTGGTAGGGAAAGATGTAGAAGTACATCTGAGTAGTCTGAGTGGGAGGAGATGAGAGTCTGAGCTGAGACAGTGGCAAGGGCCGTAGGGGAAGAAGCTGACTGATGGATAAGATATTGAGGAGTTAAAATCCATAGGAGCAGTGAGCCCATTCGAGGGAGAGTATGGAGATGCAGGAATGAAATACAACTCCCAGAGTCCTGACTAGTGTGACTAAGAGGATGATGGTTGACATTGAGATAGGGATTAACTAGGGAGAGCAATGCTTTGGTGGAGGTCATTTGACTACTTTTTTGGACTTCTTGAGTTTTAGATGGGATGCACAGGAATGTTGACCTAGGCTCATGAAGAGTGAGGGCAGGATAAGAATATATACCTGGCAGTTGGAGCACTAGACATAACTGAGATGCCCAGTAAGAATCTAGAACAGAAGAATAAGATGAGAAAAGAACCTCAGGGAAGGTTTAATGGATGGAAGAGAGAAAGAGTGAGTGAAGGAACTCAGAAGAGTGATCCAAGAGGTCAGGGTAGAGGGGCAGAACCTGGAAGATGAAAACCATAGAAGGTGCAGTCTTGCAGAAGCAAGATTATAGAGTACAGTCAGGTGACATGCCAAGACCACATGGATTTGGCTACCAGGAAGTCTTCAATAGTAAGATCAATGATAGAAAATACTTCGGATAATCATATTTCTTCGCATTTCCTACCTGTTGTACTTCCACTTGTCTTTATTCCACAAGTGTTAATAATTGGAGAATACTTGATTTAATGGATCTATGCAGAAGCTTGATGTGTTAGGGAGTAAACAAAATGCCCTAACTCTGGTAGCTAGATCTGCCTCTTCATAGCTACGTGTCTGGTAATTTTCATTTGGAATAATGCTGTAGGGAAGTTTCACTTTTCTGTCACTTACCTGTTTTTATTTTTCCTCCCTGTATAGTTCATTTAAAAGATGGAATCAGACAGCTGAAAGATCTCCTCTAGGCCCTCTCTGAGGAGCAGGAATTATATAGATGTGATGATGAGGGATGAGTTCCCCAGCACTGGGGTGGCCCACTTAAGACAAACCTTATTAAATTCATTTTATAGGGTATAGCCAATGTATTTAACTTAAGAAAGGATATGACATGCAAATTAATACCTGAAAATATGAATGGAATTTGAATAGTACTTTGATCAGCATTTCTTAAAATGGCACATGGGGAAAAAAACTCCTTAAGCTTGCATATACTTCCGTTTAGTTTTGTATGTCAGGGGAATCTATTTACTGGCTATGTGGAATTGCATCCTCCCAGGGTTGAATCTACCCATTGGGACCAGAAGTGCAATACAATACAAAGTACACACAGTTCTTGAAATTCGATCTGACCTGCACTCACCTCTCCGGCCGAAAACAGCCTCCCCAAAATGAGAGAAAGAAAACTAGAAAAGGAAGGTGTGAGGAACACACTGCAAGGAAAACAGAGAAGAGTTGATTATCTTTAGTTTTTTTTTAACCTAGATTGAATCAATAAATACCTGTATATTGAACTTCTTAGTTTCAGGATTCCTACTGCAAGAGAATCTGTTTAAATATGAACCCCAAATCATGTTATCATATCTGATACAGGAATATATCTGGCAATATTAAACAGATCAAATTCTTGAGAAGACTAGTCTGAATAGAAGCTATTCTTAGCATAGTTTAAGTAAAGGAGATCACTATGGATATTCAAGATGGGAAAGTCCTAATAATTAATAGAAAACCAAAATTCAAGGTCCCTGCAACCTTCAAAGCAGAGCTGTTTCAAGTGTGTCTCAGACATTTTAGCCGCAGCCCCCGAGGCAGTGAACAGCCCGCTCCTCTGCATCTTGAGTCTCTTTCGTGGAGTCCTTCCTCCCTGCCTTTAGATCATCTAAGGTCTCGGGTACTGCCCTGCCCCACCGGCAGCTTTGCTCGACCAATGGCTGGACCAAGTGGAGATCTGAAATTGGACCTATAACATATGACCAAATTTATATAGTTATATGTTGTAATTGCACTGTTTAACTGTTTTCAATAATACTTTTACTGACATTTCCTGTTTATGGCAATACAAGGAGGAATTTTTTTCTTCTAGCTTATGCTGTAATATAAAAATGGCAAGGCAGTTATTGTACTGATAATTGCAAATTTGTTTAATTAAAATTACATTCAATCGTTCTGACACACTTTTAAGCAACTGGGAAAAATGGCTATTATGATCTGTTGGTATGCTGCCTTGAGTGGCTATAATTTTAGTTAGATGGTGGTTTTAGTTCTTTATATCAGTAAATATAAAAATTAATGTTAAACTATCAATAATTTCAAAACTTTATATTTGTCTATCTGTTGGGCCTTTGCATTATGTTTTTAAAACCAGTTTCCTACCCTACCCCCCCACTAAAAATAAAGAAATTTATCTGTTAAAAACATGACAGGGGTGTATTCTGTGGAAAATAGACCCAAACAATCCATAGCGGATATGAGGGGGAGAATCCTCACAGGGTTACTCGCTCTCCTGCATTTTACCTCTGAGTCCAGAGTCTCTCGGGTTCAGGGGTGTATGACAAATCTATTTTAAACTGGTCTTCATTTAGATGGTGTCCCCATAGAGGACTACTTTTTTTTCTGTTCTTTTTTTTTTTAATGAGGTGAAATTCACATGACAAAATTAACCATTTTCAAGTGAGCAATTCAGTAGCATTTAGTACATTTACAATCTTGTGTAACTACTACCTCTATCTGGTTATCTAGTTCCAAGACATTTTCATCACCCTAAAAAAACCCCGTACCCATTACACAGTTGCTTCCCATTCCCTGCATCCCCCAACCCCTGGCAACCACCAATCTGCATTCTGTCTCTGTGGATTTCCCTATTCTGGATGCTTCATATAAAATGGAACCATGCAATATGTGGCCTTTGTGTCTGGCTTCTTTCATTTAGCATGATGTGTTTGAGGTTCACCTACATTTTAGCATGTATCAATACTTCATTCCTTCTTATGGCTGAATAATGTTCCATAGTAGGTATATACTACAATTTGTCTATCCACTCACCTCTCAGTGGACATTTGGGTTGTTTCTTTCTTTCGGCTAGGGTGAATAATGCTGCCATGAACCTTGTGTAAAAGTCTTTATTTGAGTCCCTCTTCTTAGTTCTTTTGGGTATATACCTAGGAGTAGAATTGCTGAGTAATTTAGTAATTCTGTGTTTAACTTTTTGAGGGACCAAAACAGCCAAACTGTTTTCCATGGTGGCTAAATCATTTTACATTCCCACCAGCAATGTGCAAGGGTTTCAGTTTCTCCACATCCTCGCCAACACTTCCTTCCTTCCTTCATTCCTTCCCTCCTTCCTTCCTTTCCCCCTTCCTTCCTTCCCCCCTTCCTTCCTTCCTTCTTCCTCCCCACCCCCCCTTCCCTCCTTCCCTCTTTTCCTTTTTCCTTCCATCTGGTTTTGATTTGCATTTCCTTAGTGACTAAATGATCTTTTCATGTGCTTGTTGGTCATCTGTACATCTTCTCTGGAGAAATGTCTGTTCAAGTCCTTTGCCAACTTTTTAATTGGGTTGTTTGTCCCTTTTTGTGTTGAGCTGTGAGTTCTTTACATATTCTGGATACTAGACCCTTATTACTCTAAACTTTTTATTGCCTTCTAATGTCTTGAAGGTTAAGAATTATTTTTTCTCACTCCTTCTTTCCTTTCTTCTTTTCTCTTTCCTTCTTTTCTTTCTTACATACTGAAAATGTTTGATTTTGATATTAGAAATAATGGATCTTTATTTTAGAAAAGAAAGGTATAAGGAAGAGGATTTAAATTCCCATAATTCTACCATCCAGAGATCAGCACTGTTTTCCCTTTTATATCCTTTTTCTAGTCTTTTTTTTTAATATGTAGGAGAAGCCTGCATACATATATATTCAGACAATTCTGCTTTCATCATGTACTATTTTAATTTTTAACAGTTTTTCTGACAGGGAAAAGTTTATTTATATATATTTATCAGAACATTTTCTTGTTTTAATGACTAGTGAAATAGAATCTTTTCATATATAATGTTAATCATTTGCGTTACTCTCTTAATTGTTCAAGTGCTTTGCCCACTTTATCTTTTGGGGTTCTATAAACAATAAAACATCTCATATCAACTTTCACAAGCTATTTATATACCCAAAATACTAATCCATTTTCTCTCATTATTGTTACAATTTTTTTTTAAATTGTTATCTGTCTTTTATTATTCTGTGGTGTTTGGGACATAGAGATATTTTATCTTTTTTTGTATTATCAGATCTAACATTTTTTTCATTGATTCCGTCTGTTGCTTTTTATTTTTTTTTAAGAAGATGATTGGCCCTGAGCTAACATCTGTGCCAATCTTCCTCTATTTTGTATGTGGGACACTGCCACAACATGGCTTGATAAGCAGTGTGTAGGTCCATGCCTAGGATCAGAACCTGCAAACCCCAGGCCACTGAATTAAAGCATGTGAACTTAACTACTAGGCTACTGGGCCAGCCCCCCTCCCGTTGCTTTTACATGTAAAAGGTCCTTATCCATCAAAGGAGGATATAAATATTTACTTACATTTTCTCCTAAGTTGTTTGTTATTAAAATTTTTATTCCTAGTTCCATCTGGAATTTATCATGGTATTGTGAGAAGAGCGGATCAAACTCTTATTTTCTTAAACAGTTAACCATCTTTCCTGATACTATTTATAAGATCAATAATTTTCAATAAATGAATCTGTTACCAAAGACATGAAACCAATTCTTTTGGTCAATTTTTTAAAAAGACACTTTAAACACTGGCTTGTGTGTATATGAACTGGGTCATCTGTGGCTTGGTTTGCATGTATTCCTATTCATACCCAATAGTAGCCCCACTCTCGTTTCAGACGAGAGTCATCCACGTGGCAGTCCCCTCGTCCCTTTTCCGGGGCTGCAGTGTAGCCAGAGTAGACTGGGAAGCAGAGCCTCCCCATGCCCTTTCTCCCAGGCAAATCCTGGTGTGGTCAGATGCTCAGGTTCCTGAGATCGGGCCATGGTTTCTGGAGTTCAGTTGACCCTATGGCTACACTATGTCATTTTTGTCATGTTCTGTCTTATTTCTTGATGGGCCCTGGAAGGACAGGATGTGCCGTTGCTCAGGGAAGCCTTCGTAGAGTGGTGGCTACAGCCTGGGCCTTGGAGGTCACCCTAGTCCAGGTCCTGGCTGTGTCACTTGTTGGCTGTGGGACTTTGAGTAAGTTGCTTTATCTCTCTAAGCCTCAGTATCTGTATCTTTAAAATGGGTTTAGCATTAGAACTTACCTTAAAAGGTTATTTTGCAGTGCCTGGCACATAAGTATACAGTAAGTGTTAACTACTGTGGTAGTGATAACATCCTAGTGGTGAGTTTCTTCTGGGAGGAACTAATTGTAATTAAATGCAAGCATTAAATACACACCAAGAACAGCAGAGCTTCTAGTTAGAAAGCTCTCTGTGTTGTGTTTACTGTACTTAAGCTCATGCTCAAAATAGGCATCCAGTTGCTTAATGATAATTTACTCCAAACAGTAAAGCTGCTTTCTCAAGGTCTAATTGTTTTGGATAAGAAGAGGAAAAAAGAAAAGTGTGGTGGGGTTTAAGACCTGAGAGAGGAATTTTTTTAACACGTTAAGAAAAGGTTGCAATGTCCTTTTTTTTTTTTAGCACAGTAGGTGCTGTAGAATGTTGGTAGCACGTATGTTGCTGGTAGAAAAGTACAGTAGAGGAAATGAGAAGGATGCCTTGAGGTAGGAAATGACAGAATCAGAATTTGCAGCCAGCACATCTGTTTGCAGGGTGATATTTGATGAGACTTCCATTCTGGGCAGGCCCTGTGTCTTTGTTTCTCAAGAGTTTGATTCAGGCCTGAAGTCTACTCTATAGGGTCTAAATATGAGAGGGATCCGGCACGAGGCAGCCAGCGCTTTGTGTCCTGATTTGGAATTCACTGAGCAGTTGATCTGATGATGTAAGTGAATGCCAGATAGTTGCTGTGGGTGCTCATGAAACAAGGGATGTCCACCATTTTGAGGAGATGACACTATTTTGCCATCATCTATTGGTGTTTTAAAATCTATTTCATGGTAAAATAATTTCCAAAGCACATCAACTACCAGAAGTCTATTTTAAAATAGCCTTGTTATACTAATTTACAAAAAGCAGTAGCGTTTCTTTTTGAATTTAAAGAAATGTGATAGGTTTTTTGTTTGTTTTGTTTTAATCAGCATTTCTGTTTGGAGATATCTATTGAGCAATCCAAAATTCAAATTCATATATGAAATTCTAGTACTGGATGTAGCCAAGAAAATGGCAACACTTATGAGGAAGATTAAAAGTAAAAATCTCTGTTAGGAAGTGTAGTCCATATGATGGTGGTTTGAGTTTGACAGTAGAACCCTGAGCTTTTGCAGCCGAGGCTTCACAGCATAGTGGTTACCTTTAGGGGTGTCTGCCCGGCTCCCAGTGATTTCCCCTTCTCTGTGAACCACTCCTCTCTCCCAATCCAGAGCAGTGGGCCCTGGAAGCCATTTTGTGCAGTGAGGCTTCCTCTCCACGCACCGCTCCCCTCTCCCCACAGCTCCCAGTCTCAGCTGATTGGACCTGGACATACGCTTGGCCCCCACAAAGAGAATTTACAACTAAGGATGACAGAGATTCAGTCTTTCTTTTGACAGAGGTACCTTCCACATCATCTGTTGCCTTGAGAAGCAGAGAGGCAAAGAATGGCGTCTGCAGAGAAGAGAACCAAGCAGATATAGAGAGAAGTAGAGGTGGGAAACCACGATGGAGTCCAGAGGGCAGTCAAGTCCCTATTCCTGTGCTTTCCTGGGCTGGAAGGCATGCCTCTCCCTGGCCCCCTGGCACCTAGAACAAGGTCCGTTTCCCCGTCAAGCCAGCAGGAGTAGATTTCCGTTACTTGCCCCCAGGAGTCCAGCAGAGGCAGCCTGGAAGTACAATGGGGTCCTGTTTCTGTCCCCTGAGAGCTTCTTTGTTAGCCCAAGTAATTTTTTTGACACTTAAGAACTTTCTTTATTAGCCTGACTGCCTCAGTCAGCGAGTTAGTCTTCCTGACCCACTGCACTGACACGACCAGCTCACATGTCAGACGGAGCTCGCTGGTGAGCAGGGGTTGACTCACAAACCAAAAGCTGCTCCAGGCATCAGACGGGAGCAGGGTTCCCTAGAACGTACTGATGAGAAGCAAAGCCTCTTTATCAAAACTTCCCATAAACACCCTCAGTTAAAGGGAGCTTCAGACAAGTGCACAGACAGACTAATAGATGGCACAGCCATTTGTCCCAGCACACCATGGCACCAGACACTTCCAAGGATGTGGCAAACTCACAGGAAGGAGGAAGAAGAGGATCCAGAGCAGAATGAGTACCTGATTGCCAGGTCAGGCTAAGGCTGTCCAGCCATTCTTGGTGAGGAGGACTTAGCTATCAATACCCCGTCCTTGCTGTGTCACATCTGGTTAGTGGTACCCGGCACTGTCTGATTAACTGTGAAAGAATAAAAGTAGACCTTTCTTGAGGGCAGTGTTCACTGGCTCGAGCACAGCGCTGAGTCTGTACTCACCTGACCTCGTTACGCCTTCACCACCCTCCCCGAGATGCGCAGTGTCACAGGCTCCCTTCTGGACACCAGGCAGCGGAGGTACAGCATCTTGCCCAAGGGGACGTGGCCTCTCCACCGCAGAGCGGTCTGCACCCAGGATAGGTCCCTCCCAAATCACTATGCTGCTCCCAGCTCATGGCTTTAGTCATTTGAGGGCCTCTTTGGTGTCTTCATAGAGAACCGACTTGAAGACTTCTGTGTTAGTTTGCCAAGACTGACATAAAAAAATACCACAGACTGGGTGACCCAAACACTGGGGTTTTATCATCTCACAGGTCTGAAGGCTGGAATTCGGAGATCAAGGTATCGGCAGGCTTGGTTTCTTCTGAGGCCTTTCTCCTTAGCTTGCAAATGGCCGTCTTCTCCCAGTGTCTTCACGTGGTCTTTCCTCTGTACGTGTTGTATCCCAAGCTCCTTCTTTTATAAGGACACCAGACGTATTGCGTTAGGGGCCACCCATATGACTTCGCAATTTAATTACCTCTGTAAAGATCCTGTCTCCAAATGCAGCCACATTCTGAGGTACTAGGGGTTAGGACTTCAGCTTAAGAATTTGAGAGGAAAATTTCAGACCACAGCAGCTCCCCCTAGCAATTTTTATGGCTAGCTCTCAATTTCAGGCCCAGTCTGATATCTGAGGTGGGCAGGGAAAGCAAGGAGCACCCTTTCAGAATGGTGACTTCTGCCTGTGGACGCTGTACCAAATAGAGGGAGATGGTGCCGTTTAGTCATTCTCAGATTCTATATTCTGATACAGGACTTTAAAGTAATCATACGCTTTGCTCTTTTGGGTTACAATGAAAAGAGCTACTTCAGGGACTGGAGGCTTAGATGTACGAGCTGGGAGGGGAGACGTAAAACCCCCCAGTCTTCTCAGAGCAAGCCTCGCTGAGAACTGGCCTCTCAGGATCTGTGCCTTGCTAGCACCCAGGAAGCTTGTCCTATGCCTCCGTTATGTGCCCTCTGTGCAGGCTCGACCATGATAGTGCCTGGGCACCTGATGGTGTCTGTTTTATTTGTTCCAATGACTCTTTTTCTGTTTGTGGCATGTCTAGCCCCCTCAGGAGGGAGGATCTTATTGGTCCATGGAGTCACCAGCAGGATGGGGCTCCCTGCTGGGCAGAGCTCAGGCCACTCCCTGCTGCATGGCCAGCACCCATCCTTGGTCCCGTCATCGGAGGCCTGCTGATAGGATCATATAACCCAAGCACCGAGACTTATACAGGGGCAGTGAGGGTGACAGGCACTCCAAGGCCTCCCGTAGCAGCACTCAGAACTGTCAGGCAGCTTCGCTAGATAAAAGCTACTTCTTAAGAGATTTCTCTCAGATGCATGTGCAATTAAATTGATTGATGTTGTAGAAAGAGACCTGCGTTCTAACCCGGGCACTCCCTCATTTGGACAAGTCACTTAGCCTCTCTGGGCCACTGGTTCATCGTCTAAAAAATTGGTATAATATCCCTACCTTGAGAGCAGCATTGTAAGTCTAAAATGAGAGGAAGCTCTTAAAAGTGCATCCAAATATTTTAAAACAAGATGATTGAATTTTTTATTTTAACATGTGTTCTTCAGCCTTCTGTCTGGCTGCCTTTGTGTTCCCAGTGCCTGTTACTGTACCTGGGTGTTTCATGTCCTGTCATAGAAGTTGTCATTTAACCAGAAGCCATGTTGGTCTCAATGATTATTTGAAATTTGCATATGAAATGTTATGTTTATACCCTGCACTTCAAGAATTCTTGAAGATTTGTGCTGGGAATTGTGTCTGACGTGTTCAGAATATCTTTGGGGATTTTCAAAAATGAGAAGTAAATTCTTCTTTCTGATGCACTTGGTTCCCAGTGCATCAGGCCATTTGCGTAAATGCCCTGTGAAAAACTCTGTGGTGCCTGGGAAGGGCCACATTTTCTTGTAAATTGGGGAATCCCACCTCTCTTCCTCTCTTCTGTAGTCAACATTTGGTTCTTTATTTGCAGGTGAGTCAGTGAGAACAAGTGCCAGTGAGGGCTCTTGGGGTATAGGGCCTTGAAAAGGTATATATTGTTCTTGGAGCGTTTCACTGACTGACTGGCAAGGTCCTCCCTCAGACCAGTCTGTGTCCATTAGAGATGTGGTCAGTGGCCCTACGTTGAGGTGTCTCCGCTGCCTGTCTGCTGCTTCAGGTCCTGAGCATCTGGCTAGAACACGGAGATCTTTGAAGGATCATCTGCTTTCTTCCCCTTGCTTCAGAGCTTTAGTGACCAAGGGTCACATACTTCCCCTAAGGTAAGTTGTCTCTTGAATCTACTCTTAACTCGTCTGGTGGGTTTCTGAATAATTCTTTTTTTTTTTTAGTCATGCTCCACTTTGCTAATATTTGCTTCACTGTTGGACTAAGTTTTTAAAGGTTGTATTCCCGAGATAATGTTTAACTTTTTTGTGAGTGTGTCTTTCAGGTCTCTTTCTCCTGTAATCCTGTGTGGGCACTTTTCGTAAGGGAGTTGTGTGTGTGTGCAGATGCACATGCTATTGAGTACCTGTTTTATGAGGTACTCTGTTATGTACTGGTACAGTAGGAGGACTGAGGCTCAGAGAGTCTAATTTGCTGGCCTATGGTCAAACAGCTATTAAGTAGTCATGGCTGGACTTGAAGGAGACACAGTAACTCTGACTTTGCTTTATATCATGCAGAACAAACAAATTAATGCTGGGAGTGAGCCATCTCCCCTAGTTCAAGCTCCTGTATTTTGTTTTTCCAGGCAGTGTAATAGACTTGGCCTTGCTTGCTCACGTAGCTAACTGACAGCAGAGGTTTCATACAGAGGTTTCCAACAGCAGAGGTTTTGTGACAAAGCCCCCACTGCCCTGTTCCCAGTGCAGGCCAGAGACAGGCCAACTTCTCTTCCTTTGGGAGTAAACAGCTGTTTCAGAAGATTGTCTTTATTTTCAAAACGCCATTCATTTCCCTTGGTGCTCTTCTTACTAACTGTGGTGTGATATGACAGCATCACAGAGAGGGAAGGCACACCACTGATTCTGTTCAGCAGGCATCACGGTACACTGAACTGTCCATTGTATTTTGCATGTCAACAGTTTTAAGGACAGCACACTCCCACACTGCATTCCCTTATTGCCAAGTGGAGGTAATGAAACTCAGGATTAGTGTTAACCCAGGGAGCTAATACAGAAGATGCTGCTCATCCACAATGGTCATCTGTGAGTTACCACGCATACCAAGCATGGGTTACCAGGTATCCAAGAGTTCAGACACGGAGGCCGCCAGGGAAGCACTGTCATGCTGCAGCTCGAGGACTGCTTTCCTGGGAACCGTTCATGCTACCTGTGTCCTCCTAGGAGAGTTGTTCATCTGGTGTTCGCAGTACCTAAGTGTATGTCCATCAAAAAGCCACTAACATTTTATTGCACTTACTGTTTTAATGTCCCTCCCACTAGACTATAAACTCAAGGGTAGGAATTTTGTCTTATTGATCTATTCTCCTTGGTGCTTACCATAATGATTGGACAATTAGTAAATATTCACTGGATGAATGAAGTCCTCTTAGCCATAGGCTTATGCTAATCCCACATACGTATATACATATGTGTTTAAATGTGGATGTCTGCAAGGATTCTAACACATAATATCTATGTATACACATATATAATACACATTTTAGACTCTTGCAGCTTATCATTTTGGGGGGACAAGTTTATTACTATAGAAAACTATAAATGTAAAACAGTAAAGGCTTAAGCTTGAGCTCACTGACCAGGACAATCCATGGAGAATGCTCTTCTGAACATTGTAAATCCCTCATAGGCCTTTGTTTTCAGTCACTTGTCCACTGTTTAAGCTTTCTGATTGTTTGGAGTAAGGACTGATGATGGTTTACTCCAAGATAAAACTGTTACTCTGAAAAAATATATTGTTAGCTTTAAAACCTTTTAGACTATCTTAAATTATTTTTTTCTCCATCTAAAGCAGTAATTGAGAGCTGATGGTATAGCATATCCTGTCTTTGCCCCTGCATGTGAAATCTAACCCAGCACCTCAGGAAAAAGCATGGAAGAGGATTTCTTAAATGGCAAAAAAAAAAAAAAAAAAAAAAAGAACTTCCTCCTGTGCATCTCACTCCAGCTTTTATTGCAGACGTTGGATACTTGCTCTCCAGGATTAGATAAGAGAGTAATCTGCACAGCTGTAAACAACTTAAAAGAAGGACAAATTTGAGATACATTGTGCTGTGTGGGTGTGCATCATTTAAAGGTCCAGGGTGCTGGCAGGGCAGGCACAGAAAGATGGGACCTGTGAATAAATTCACTGGGTGCATCAAAGCCTCCACAGCCCAGCTGATGTCTTCAGAGACCCCTCCCTGTCCTCATGCTGCTCCAGCGCCTGCAGCTGTGATGAGCGAGCGTATTCACTCTGGCTCTTTTGGGTCTGGCCCTGCAGCACACAGCATCTTGACCTGAACATGGCCTCATCCCAGAAAGAGGGAATTGAAGGAAATGACGTTAAGGGCTGAAAAAATGAGCTTCAGGAAAAATCTTAATTAGTAGTTTTTTATAGAAATATTTATTTTAGATTAATTAAGGAAATAAATGCCTCCACTCTAAGAAAAACTCAACTCCCTTATGATCTATGTTCACACACACACAAATTTTCTTCCAGGAGGAGGGAGCAAATGTACATGGGTGAGACAAAGAACTGAAATAATAATCCAGCTTTGATCAAAACTCCTTGTTACAGTGTTCCCTCTGAAAATGATTTCTAATCAATGATCGCTACCACGGAGCACCGAGGAGTAATTACCTTACATGTGTTTCACTCTGAGCTGTGATTAGAAACAAGATGTGAGATCAGAGGGGCATAAAACAAATATAAGAAGGAAAAAATCTCAAATAGCTGAGATCACGGGCTGTGGGATATTTAATAGGTATGGAGGTTTGCACCAGGTAGTGATGTCAACATTTGTTTATTCACTTGGTGAACATTTCCCTGCTATTTTGGGCAGCACTGATGATAGCGGCAGAATGTTAAGGTAACTTATCACATGTTGCCCTTATAGTCAAAAATAAGGCAACCAGCTGGCTTTTATTAGAGCGGGAGCTTGAGTTCACAGATGTTCTGGTGGCAGAGAGGGATTTGGACTAGCAAAGCTACACCTTCCCACCAGGTGTCCCGTGGTTGGGAGCCAATCTTCACCCTGAACTGCTTGGTGCCGTCTCCAGCCTGAGCAGTAGTTGGACCTGGGCTTTATTAGTCCAAGGTGAGACACAGGGGCCTGCAAGGGAATAAAAAGACTTGAAATATTTCTACTAGTGAAGGAGGCTAGGGTCAAGAGCATGGCAAGATTATTGGGAAGGTGAAGACCACTTGGTCTCTGTTGAGGAAAGAAGTCCTTGGCCCGAAGTGCTTCCTGGGGCATTTACTGTACCCATGAGAGTTTCCAATCTCTTAAGAATATACCATGGGCGCTGGCCCCATGGCCTAGTGGTTAAGTTCAGTACACTCTGCTTTGGTGCAGACCTACACCACTTGTCGGTGGCCATGATGAGGCGGTGACCCACATACAAAATAGAGGAAGACTGAGGCAGGTGTTAGCTCAGGGCGAATCTTCCTCGGGGAAAAAAAAAATAATATACAATGAACGTATGATGAAAACACCTGCACACTGAGAAGCAGATGTGTTCATCATGGTGACTGTCCTACTGTGGGGAACACTCAGAGAAGGTTACCCTCATTTGTCACTAAGACACAGGATCTCTCCACAACACCATCACCAGTTAGCCACAGCACAGCCACCCCGAGCTGCTCCTTCCTTTCCTTGAGAGGTGCCAATCATGTGTATTGGTTTCTTTCAACCCTTATCTTCAAATAGCTGAAAGAATGTCAGCATATCTATGCGTGTGATGTTAAAAAGCCACTCAGCATGCCTAGCCACGTGATTCCCTTGAAAGCATTGTTATTAGGTGATGCTCTCCCCAGAGAAAAGCTTGGAAACTGCAAGGTCTGATCCACCAGTTTTAAACTCAGTATCAGTGGCTTGCTTATCTTATGATGTTCCTAAGACTTCAATCTGTATTTCTACTCCCAGTGGGCAATAACATCATTTTAAAAATTCTTACGCTCTGCAAAAGGATTGAGAGAAGCTAGAATGAGAGGGTTTATTATGGTAGTCATTCTCTGAATGTGTTTACAAATGGGAATAGCTACAAACTCAGGGTCACTGAGGACTCACCTTAATGTCACTTAGAAAATAGACTAAGCAAACTCCCATAGTGGACTCAGATCTTATGATTTTGAAGAAGTGATATTTAGGCACAGAATAGTACCTTACTGAACATCTTTGCATTAAAAACTGACTAACTGGGGCTGGCCTAGTGGCGCAGTGGTTAAGTTCGCACGTTCCGCTTCTCGGGGGCCCGGGGTTCACCGGTTCGGACATGGCACCGCTTGGCAAAAGCCATGCTGTGGTAGGCGTCCCACGTATAAAGTAGAGGAAGATGGGCATAGATGTTAGCTCAGGGCCAGTCTTCCTCAGCAAAAAGAGGAGGATTGGCAGTAGTTAACTCAGGGCTAATCTTCCTCAACATAAAAAAAACCTGACTAACTGACTTGGATAAGATAGCCTCCTAACCTTCAAGGATGTTTGAATTCTTCCTAGATTATCCTGTAAACCGTTCACCCATCAGTAAACCTTAGCAATCTCTGAAACAGCGAATGACAGTCATTCTGCCTCTAATGTAAAATTAGGGACTGGACCAGAGTGCCTTTACCTGCTTGTAGGCAGAATTAAAACAGCCAGAATGCGCTTTCAGTATCTAGGGAGGAATTTGGGCAAGGCTCTGGGCCAGGGCGTCTGTTGTTATTTTAGATTTATTCAATTAGAGTCACAAGCAAAGTAAATTGAGTTGTGTGGCTGATTTGAATATTACCTTGGAAGAGAGTGTAAGGAGATTAACAAAGCCTAAGGGACTAGGGAAGAGGAGTGCCAGGCTCCTCCCTCTGTCCCCACACTCAGGCCCTGGCTTTACAGATTCATTTACAAAGGATGAAAATCAAAGCAGAAGAGGAGACAGTCCTTTTGTTCAGTGCCATGTAGTCATTTTCTTCCTTGACTATCCTCTGAAATGTCCTCCATGTCTGTGAACTGCACCAAAAACCAAGCTGCTATGTGTGGAGGCTTTCAGGTGGAAGAAGGGGGCCTAACCTGAGAACTGGGGGGGTTTGGTCCAGTTGAATTTGCCTTTGTCTTGGCAACTGTGTTGTCTGGCACAGTCAGCTGCATTAAATTGGCCTGATGCTTCAAAAAATTGGCACGTGTGAGATATTAAAATTAATTGCACAAGCCTCGCATGTTTCCTTAGGCTGTAGGATAAATAAACCATGCATTTCAACAAAGAACCTTTTCAGCTCTACCATTTTTAGTGCCTTGTGGTGATTAGTTGTCTCACACTTCATTCAAAGAGTGAGGCATTTTTACCTGTTTTTTACTCATGGTTTAATGGATGTATGGTAATAGGGTGATACAAGGAAGCCATCCTGTTTTCAGGATCCAATTGGTATTTTTTAAATGTAAGTCTTTCACAATTGGGCAGATTGAGATGATGATGAGTTTATGAGTAGAAGAAAAAGCCAGAACTGAGGACAGAGAGGGAGCAGCAAGGAGACTCAAGATGAGAATGGGAAGATTTTCTTAGGGGTTACTTTTTGCCCTTGATTATGACTTTTTAATATCATTCTTATTCCCATGGCCTCTCACTGTTTTCAGAGTATGTCTAATGCTGCCCTTAATATCAAGGCTTTAGTATTGAGTTGAAAATTAGATTAGGGAAGAACATTTCTAGGCTGTAATGGCTCTGCCACTGACTAGCTGTGTGACCTTGGACAAATCACTTAACTCTGAGAAATGAGTTAAGAATCAAATGCTACCTACGAAATGAGGGAGCGGGATCATCTGGTCTCCCCGTCCATCCAGCATGGCCCATTGGTGGTCCGCGGCTCACAGCCTTGGATTCCCATCTGTGGCTCCTCTGCTCTAGAAAAGAGAAAGGGTTTAAAAAGCATGCCTAATAGGGTTTGGATTATCAATCTGTTTACTAAAACTATTGCGATTTTCCTAGCTCATGATAAACATTTTCATCAGAGAATACCTAGGGAGGGGAGATGAAACCTCCATTGCTCCTTTGCTTGTTGTTAGCATGAGTGTGAGATTTATGAACAGGAGAATGAAAACAATGACCCAGATGTATTTGGGGTTTAGTTTTGTTTACTGTGTTCCTCACCCATAGTTAGTAAGAGTACAGTTGTTCTCTATTACTAGCTACTCTTTTACCAGGGAAGTTCTGCACTTTCATCCCATTCCAAGCAAGGGAGGGTGACTTTGGGTCTACCTGCCTTTTCCTGCCTCCTCTTTCCCTTCCTTTCTGGTAGGGATCAATGTCTTATTCATCTTTGTACCCTTAGCATAGTATTTGGCACTTAGCAGATATCAAAATATATTTGTTAACTGCCTTGATTCAAAAAGTAGGCCCAGAAGATGAGAAGGAATACTTGGAATTAAAACTGGAATTTTACAAATCAGCCATGTCCTCAAAATAAAACGGAATGAACATTATAAGCTAGTAAAGATGGAGCATGCACACATTTACCAGCCTGGACCTGAATAAATGTTGACTAGAGTTATCTAAAAAGTTTTGGTGATGAATTAATCATCTCTGATTTCTATATCATCTTGGAAAATTTATAACTTATTCTGTCAAACTCACCCAAATCACTGCTTTCTTCATTCAGAAAGTTAGAGGAGCTTATTGTCCCTTAAACATCAAGCACCATACCTTGAATTCAGTAGAACAAAAACAGGTTCAAAATAAAGCACGATGTCTCCTGTGGAAGGGTCAGATGATAAAGACTAGAATTAAATGCAGGTAAAATACAAACATGTGCTTTAACTTCTGCAGGATAATCAGTCACAAGTCCAGTGACCCAAAAAACCTTCTAGATTCTCCTCCTTTTTATAACTCCTGCACTTGGCTTGTAACCTAATGGTTAAGACCATGAAATCTGGAGCAAGACTGCGTGGGTTTGAATTACAGCTCTGTGCTCGTTTCGTGTTATTTTAATCTCTCTTTACCTCAGTTTCCTGATCTGTGAAATGGAGGTAATAATAGTTCCTACTACATCCTAATTGTTGTGAGAATTAAATGAATTAATATATATAAAGTGCCAGGCACACTGCCTTCTGGTCTCAACCACAGTTATATTTCTCATTGTAAACAAATATACTACTGTTTGGTTTATAAGTAGTCTGAGAGACATAGGTTAATTTCAGAGAAATTCCCTTCAGTAAAGTCACGTATCTTGAACCTGGGTAAATTCACCAAGTTAAATACCAACCTGACATCTCTTAGCAGCCAGCCTCTTTTGCCAACTCACTAATGTCAGTGCTTCATTCAAACTTCAGAAATAGGACTGGCTTCCTAAGTGATGCCCTCGGTCCCTGCTCTCACTTTCTGGCAAGCATATGAGGTACCTCCACTCAGATCTCCATGCTCCCTGTGCGCCAGTCTCAGCTTCTAGCCCCCAGCCCCGTGAAGCCCTCCTAGAGCAGCTCATTCCTCTCCCAGAGTGGGTGCTGCATGTCAGGGCCCTGTGCGCCTGGAGTGGGAGCAGAGGTTGCCCCCCTCTCCCTGTGGATAGGGACCCATTCAGAGTGGGGTGAAGGGAAGAAGGCAGAATTGAGGGTCTTTGGACCCAGGATCTCTAGGTGAGTGTCCTTCCTTGGTTCCTATTTCATGAGCACCAGGACTCCTTAACCTCCTTTCGGATGCTTGCCTTTTTAATCTTTGCCTTCTTTTTTTTCTTCAAAGAAAAAAAATCCTTCAAAGAATTCAAATCTTAAAGGCTAGATTTTTCTTTTACCCAGCTCTCCTTATTTGAAGTATATCATTCACTTCCCTTTTTTATTTTCTTTACAGCATTTTTTAGTTCTATAAAAATATTATTTATTAGCATGTTTAGTGTCTACCAGCAAACACAGCCCATGGAGATAAGAACTTTGTCTGTATGGTTCGTGCCGTATCTCCAGGGCCCAGACAATTCCTGCACCTAGTAGGTACTCAGTTAATCGTTGAATGAATAAATGCTATAAAACAACATTGTCCTGTATATTTATAATGTCTATGAGTTAATCATCAAGGCTGGGATTTAAGAGCGCCTCATTATTCTATTCAACAATCTTATTAGAAAATGTCTTAAAAAAATCACAGAAGTACACCATGCCCCGATTTGTCAGAGGGTTAATTTCTGTAATTACAATGGTGGTTAGTAAATCTCCTTGAATTAATGAGTCTTGCAGAGTTAAGGCTGGTGTGAATAGGTATATAGTTAGCATCTGTTTGTTCTGTGCATATATCTCTCATCCATACTGTATGTATATTTTAAGGAACATTTCTTTGGGTGCTGTGTTCTTTTCAGTTATGTCTTCACCATAAAAATATAAATAGATCATTTATCTCCCGTATCCTTCAAGTAGCTGGCATCATTTCAGTTTTGAAACTTTTACGTAACCAAAGTTTCTGCTGCCAGTATACATTGTTTGGAAGATTTGAGTGGTTGGGAGCAACCCTAGGAACACTGAGCCCAGCTTTTAGTGACCCCCCCAGGCTTATTGCAGGGCCAGGGGCTGTGGGGCTGATCGCTGGGGCCCCATGCCCAGTAACACCAAACAGAATGCCTGTGATGTTCACCTTGCACGAGACCACAAACCGTTGAAAGACAGAGCTGATTTTTGTTCATTTTTGTATCCTCCACAAAGTATAACACAACTCTCTGATCATAGTAGATATTTTAATAAATCTCAGTGAATTTGTAACATAAACATTATTTTGTTGGGGTAATTGACATATAACATTATATTCATTTCAAGTGTACAACACAATGATTTGGTATTTATATATATTGCAAAATGATCACCACAGTAAGTCTAGTTAACATCTGTCACCATACACAGTTACAAATTTTTTTCTTGTGCATAAACATTTCTTGAATGTGGTAATAAGAAGAAAATTAAAGTATCAGCTAGCATTTATGAACTGTGCACTGGTAGGTATTATGCTTAATGCTTAACATACAATATCTCATTTAAACTGATAGCAATTCTGTAAAGTGAATACTATGACTATTACCATTTTATAGATGAGAAAATCAAGGCTTAGAGAACTTATATAACTTGTGAAGTCCACACAAGTAGTAAGTGACAAAGCTGGGATTTGAACCCCAGATTCTAGGGTCTGTGCTCTTATCCACTAGCTAAACAGAATGGATTGATCCTGACAGGGATCCACAGGACGAGTTTGTCATATGGGGTCTAGAGTTGATCATGAGATGAAAGCAATGATTATTGGTGAGTGAGACCTAAAAGTATCCTTTTCATTGCCTTTTTGGTAAAAAGATCCCAGACATTTTTTCTCAGGAGGGGTTTCTTTGATTTCCCAGAAGTATTTTTATCACTGGAAAAGGTAAGAGTTGGCATTCATATTGTTAGGCAAGGGGCCCACTGTTGGAGCCATTTCCTTCTCTGTTAGGAACCCTTTCAAACTAAGGTCAGAGGGCTGAGCCTAGGCTTTTGGTAAGATTCATGGAGCAAAAGTAGGGGGCATGCAGGACAAGGTGTGGATTGGAGTGTGATAGCAGCAGGCTGAGAGGCATCATCTGAGTCTTCAGGGTCTAATGATATTTATCCTGGTACTGATCTCAAAGTGGGACATGTCTCTCTAATGGATGGCTCCTGTTGGAAGAGGCCCTCTACTCCCCTGGAGAGAAGTAATGTGTTCTCATGGGCTTTAGAATCAAGCAGACCTGAGTTCAGGTTCTGATTTCGTTTCTTACTGGTTTTATGAGCTTCAACAAATTACTTACCCTCTTCTGGTACCTCAGTTACCTTACCTAAGAAGTGAAGTTAATAGACTTTTGATTAAAGGTGGCAGACTGAACACAAGCATTAACCCCAGTCGCCTCTCAAGATGCTATTACCATAACAGTAACGTTTTCTCTTTTTTTGAGGCATACATTAATCACAGACTAAGTGAATAAGAGAGGAGACATCAGCTACATAATTTCAGAAGCTGAGAAGCAGTTGGAGAAGTAGTAGCTACTTTAAACAGACCCAAAAGAGCTGAAATCCAAGTTGGCAGTGGAGAAAGTCAAGAAGCAACCCAACTTAAACTACAATATCTCCCAGAGATTCAGGAATTAGTAGTACCAGTTTCCGCTAGAGTGGGGCTAAAGACAGAGCTGAAATAGAACTGTCAGTTGAAAGTGTGCTTGAGAAGCAGAACCCCAGATTTTTTCTCCCAACGCTATGTGGCATATACTGCTACAGCCCAATAACTGGCAAGCCTTCATCTTGGTAGAAGTCTGAAGATTTATCTCTGGAGAGAACAAAGCAGAGGATCTCTGGTTTGGGGGATGAAGTGAAAGTTTACTAGCTGGATCTTGAGGCCCCATGTCTTCCCCGACTTACCTCCCTGGACACTGGCCACTAGGTTTATCACCCCCACCCTTGCCCAGCAGGAGACTGGAATAACCACTCTGGGGATCTTACCAGCCTCTGAGAAAACAGCTTAACATTACTGACATCAGGGGTTCCCCAAGAAATGGAGCATACAGATTACTCTCCAGTGAACCCCGCTTTCAGTAAGCCCTAGCCTTCCACATGTATGTGTGTTGTGCACGTACAAACACTTAGGACTCCAACAGCTCACCCTGAAGTATGAACCCACATCCAACAAATACCAGGCATTTGCAAAGTAGGACCAAAGCAAAAAGACAATCAATAAATGCAGCCTGAAGGAACCATACACTGTGGAGGGGGAAGAAAACATGAAAAAATGAACTTACCCACGGGGCCGGTCTGGTGGCGCAGTCGTTAAGTTTGCACATTCTGCTTTGGCGGCCTGGGGTTCACCAGTTCAGATCCCGGGTGCAGACCTAGACACTGCTTGTCAAGCCATGCTATGGCAGGTGTCCCACATAAAATAGAGGAAGATGGGCATGGATGTTAGCTCAGGGTCAGTCTTCCTCAGCAAAAAGAGGAGGATTGGCAGCAGATGTTAGCTCAGGGCTAATCTTCCTCAAAAAAAAAATGAACTTACCTTAACATCCTCAGGGAAGTAAGAGATGATAATGCATTTAGTAACAAAAACAAAGAAACAATTCATTAAAAAATGGAATATTCAGTGAACAAAAAGGAGCTCTTGAAATTAGAAATATGATATAAAAGTCAGTGGAAGAGTTGAAAAATAAAGTTGAGTTCTCCTAAAAAGGAAAAAGGAAATTTTAGGAAAACATAAGAAAAAGGAAAACATAAGAAAAAGGAAAACATAAG